>NW_027211132.1:0-52500 GCF_029030835.1 Brachyistius frenatus
ATGTTCCCTGAATGTTTCCTGAATGTTCCCTGAGTGTTTCCTGAATGTTCCTTGAATGTTCCCTGAGTGTTTCCCGAATGTTCCTTGAATGTTCCCCGAATGCTTCCTGACTGTTCCCCGAGTGTTTCCTGAAAGTTCCCTGAATTTTCCCTGAATGTTCCTTGAATGTTCCCTGAATGCTTCCTGAATGTTCCGAGTGTTTCCTGAATGTTCCTTGAATGTTCCCTGAATGTTCCTTGAATGTTCCCTGAATGCTTCCTGAATGTTCCGAGTGTTTCCTGAATGTTCCTTGAATGTTCCCTGAATGTTTCCTGAATGTTCCCTGAGTGTTTCCTGAATGTTTCCCGAATGTTCCCTGAATGTTCCCCGAATGTTCCCTGAATGTTCCCCAAATGTTCCCTGAATGTTTCCTGAATGTTCCTTGAATGTTCCCTGAATGTTCCCTGAATGTTCCCTGAGTGTTTCCTGAATGTTTCCTGAAAGTTCCCTGAATTTTCCCTGAATGTTCCCTGAATGTTTCCTGAATGTTCCCTGAGTGTTTCCTGAATGTTCCTTGAATGCTCCCTGAATGTTCCTTGAATGTTCCCTGAATGCTTCCTGAATGTTCCCTGAGTGTTTCCTGAATGTTCCTTGAATGTTCCCTGAATGCTTCCTGAATGTTCCCCGAGTGTTTCCTGAATGTTTCCCTAATGTTCCCTGAATGTTCCCCGAATATTCCCTGAATGTTTCCCAAATGTTCCTTGACTGTTTCCTGAATGTTCCCTGAGTGTTTCCTGAATGTTTTCTGAAAGTTCCCTGAATTTTCCCTGAATGTTTCCTGAATGTTTCCTGAGTGTTCCCTGAATGTTCCCTGAGTGTTTCCTGAATGTTCCTTGAATGTTCCCTGAATGCTTCCTGAATGTTCCCCGAATGTTTCCTGAATGTTTCCCGAATGTTCCCGGAATGTTCCCGGAATGTTCCCTGAATGTTTCCCGAATGTTCCTTGACTGTTTCCTGAAAGTTCCCTGAATGTTTCCTGAGTGTTCCCTGAATGTTCCCCGAATGTTCCCTGAATGTTTCCCGAATGTTCCTTGACTGTTTCCTGAAAGTTCCCTGAATGTTTCCTGAGTGTTCCCTGAATGTTCCCCAAATGTTCCCTGAATGTTTCCCGAATGTTCCTTGACTGTTCCCTGAATGTTCCCTGAGTGTTTCCTGAATATTTCCTGAATGTCCACAGGACGATCTGAGAGTCAGAATTGACCTTTGACCTCTCATCTCAGACTGAAACTCTTTATTTATTTCTGTGTGCAGGATGAATGAATGAATGAATCCTCCCTTTACGTAGAGACGGATTTATTTACATGAAGAGGCCGAAGGCTGGAATTTAACAGAGGGGGGGGGGGGCTTCCTGGAGGAAGAGCGACGTTTTGACGAGCTTGCAGTGATCAGGTTACAGTAGAGTTCTTTCAGGGTATTCTCAATAAACATGATGAGGAGGAGGAGGTGGAAAATGAGGGGGAGGAGGGAGGTGGAGGAGATGGAAGAGCTACAGGAGGATGAAAAGGTGGAGGAGGAGGCGGAGGACGTGGAAGTGGAAGAGGTGGAAGAGGAGGCAGAGGAGGAGGAGGTTCTGTTTACTGACTCCTAAGACTGAACCGGACCTCAGAATAAATAAATAGCAGCTTCAGGAAGTTGATCGTTGCCTCGAGGTCGTTTGGTTTTATTAACAACAGATACAGAACAAACCTTCATCCTCCCCCTCTGTCTGTGTGTGTGTGTGTGTGTGTGTATGTATGTGAGTGTGTGTGTGTGTGTGTGTGTGTGTGTGTGTGTGTGTGTGTGTGTGTGTGTGTGTGTCTGTGTGTGTGTGTGTGTGTCTGTGTATGTGTGTGTGTCTGTGTGTGTGTGTGCGCGTGTGTGTATTTGTGTGTGTGTGTCTGTGTATTTGTGTGTGTGTGTGTGTGTGTGTGTGTGTGTGTGTGTGTCTGTGTGTGTGTGTCTGTGTGTGTCTGTGTGTGTATGTGAGTGTGTGTGTGAGTGTGTGTGTGTGTGTGTGTGTGTGTGTGTGTGTGTGTGTGTGTGTGTGTGTGTGTGTGTGTGTGTGTGTGTGTGTGTTGCTTCACATGAAGAATAATAAAACTTCAGTTCAACATTGAGTTCAGAGTTTCTGTTCAGAATTTCAGATGTGAAAACGTTTAAACATTCATCAGATTCATTTAATTAAATCATCATCATCATCATCATCATCACCTTCATCTTCATTATCATCAGGAGGAGAGGAGAAGAGGAGGAGAAGAGAAGAGGAGGAGAGGAGGAGAGAGTAGGCAGCGTGGAGGCGGGAGGTGTACAGGTGTGTTGGAGGTGAGGAGGGGGTGGGGCCTGCAGAACAACAGCTTGCTCTCAGCAGGGGTCCCGGGGAAGGAGCAGGTGAGGAGGTATCCATATCACCACTTTTACAGAGTCTACCTGACACCGGCTCGGAGGAGGGGGGGGGGGGGTAAAAGGTAAAAGCCCTGAAGGTTTTAACACTAATCAGATGGAGTGTTTCATGTTTCATTTCTCTCTTTTCTGAAATGTATCAAACATATAAATGTAAATATAAATTATTTAGAGAAATTAATTGTCGTGGATCTCATTGGATCTTTTTGTGTTTCCAACGTGGTGGTCGTTACCTGCCTACCAGCTGACCTGCTCCAGAGGTCAGAGGTCACTGAGGGGGGCCGTCTCCCTGCCTGGTAGAGAGTCTGGTTGGGAGCAGATGAAACTGAACCGGGTCTGAACCGGGTCGGGTCTGAACCAGGTCTGAACCGGGTCTGTGATCCTCAGTGGATTAATTAAATGTGCAGCTCACTGATCCCGTTTCATCATCTGGAGACAGACTCCACGTGTGTGTGTGTGTGTGTGTGTGTGTGTGTGTGTGTGTGTGTGTGTGTGTGTGTGTGTGTGTGTGTGTGTGTGTGTGTGTGTCTGTGTGTGTGTGTGTGTGTGTGTGTGTGTGTGTGTGTGTGTGTGTGTGTGTGTGTGTGTGTGTGTGTGTGTGTGTGTGTGTGTGTGTGTGTGTGTGTGTGTGTGTGTGTGTGTGTGTGTGTGTGTGTGTGTGTGTGTGTGTGTGTGTGTGTGTGTGTGTGTGTGTGTGTGTGTGTGTGTGTGTGTGTGTGTGTGTGTGTGTGTGTGTGTGTGTGTGTGTGTGTGTGTGTGTGTGTGTGTGTGTGTGTGTCTGTGTGTGTGTGTGTGTGTGTGTGTGTGTGTGTGTGTGTGTGTGTGTGTCTGTGTGTGTGTGTGTGTGTGTGTGTGTGTGTGTGTGTGTGTGTGTGTGTGTGTGTGTGTGTGTGTGTGTGTGTGTCTCTGTGTGTGTGTGTGTGTGTGTGTGTGTGTGTGTGTGTGTGTGTGTGTGTGTGTGTGTGTGTGTGTGTGTGTGTGTGTGTGTGTGTGTGTGTGTGTCTGTGTGTGTGTGTGTGTGTGTCTCTGTGTGTGTGTGTGTGTGTCAGTTTCAGCAGTTCTTTCCTCCACAGAAACTCAATAATAATGAAAAAAACATTAAAAACAATTCTTCATTTTAGAAAAAAAATGTAAATAAATAAAAATAAACAAACGATCATGTGAGTGAATTGATTAAAGGCCGACAGGAGGAAGAGCGCCCCCTGCTGTTGATCAGATGATTTACATATTACCTCACTGTTTGTTATTAAAGTTTGATTTAATTTTACCTGTAGGCTCAACTCTCATCTCTTTATATAAAACAGTTTTAGGGTTTAATTTGATCTGTAATAATAATAACAATTATTTTTTTAATGATGTCATCGATCTCTCCGATCAACTTCTGGTTTCCTGGTTTCACCTGCTTCAACATTCAATCAACCAACCAGCTGCTCGTCTGACAGGTCAGAGGAGGAGTCAGCCAGACTGCTGCTGCACACCACCACTCGAAACACCACCACCCAATACGCCATCCAATACACCACCTACTACACCAACACCCAATACACCATCCAATACACCACCTACTACACCAACACCCAATACACCGCCTACTACACCAACACCCAATACACCCTCCAATACACCACCTACTACACCAACACCCAATACACCATCCAATACACCACCTACTACACCATCACCACGACAACCAGCTCTCCTGCTCATCAAACCCTGTCTACCTTAATTCTGTTTCTGCAGATCTGTGAGACTGAAGGACTCGCTGTCTGTGTTCAGAGTGAGATGGGGGAGGTGGAAGAGGTGGAGGAGATGGGGGAGGTGGAAGAGGTGGAGGAGATGGGGGAGGTGGCCCCTCTAGACCTTGCTGGGACACCTAATCTGCTTCATTAAAGCTTCCAGTCGACCATCAGCAGAGATCTCTGGTTTCAGAGCGTCTGATGGAGGCAGAGCCCTGCAGCAGCTCCACCTACTGTTCCCCCTGCAGCTCCACCTTCTCCACCTGCACCACCTCTCCGTTTAACTAATGCAGACATTTAAAGGAGCATTTAAACACTTTCTGCATTCACTCATTGATTGTTGCAGATTTTCAGTGAATGAAATGTTATTTTTTAAGAGACTTTAATTGTGAAGTTTTTCTTCCTGTCAGAGTGGAGAGTCGTTAAAATAAAATCCTGCTGGTCACTGAACATTGTTCTGATCTACTAAATAACTTGATGACATTTAAAGAACATCATTAAAAGATGGTTTCATGTACATTATTATTATTATTATTATTATGAATATTGTGTTGGTACAGTCGTCTGAGTGAGCAGCGATTTGTTTGTAGTTTATCACTGTCAGTCAGGATGAAGTGATCCTCTCCCACTCTGGACCTGCAGTCCACCAGAACCACCATCCAGAACACATCCAGTCCAGCGGGCTTTTATTGTGGCAGTCTGACACACAAACAGAGTGAAGCTTTGAAGTCAGCCTGAACATCGAGACATGAACGACTTCAGATAATTAAAATTAACCAATCAGAGGACAGATCACTTCCTGTCTCCATGAATTCATCAATAACCTGACCTCCTCTTCATCAGCCCCCCCACCACCCTCCTCCTCCAGTTTGTCCCACAAACACACGGCTGCATGTTCAGAGGCCCCCCCGCTTTCCCCCCTGTGGCGGATTAAGCAGGGAGCCAGCTGTACTGTGGGGGTGTGGGGGGGTGGACATGCTGCCATCAGCCTCTCCAAGGTGACCCCTGGTAAAAGCTGGCATTACATCTGTAGCCCAGCGCAGCCCGTCCTGACCGCCATCAGGCAGACCGGGTCCTCGCCGCCCAGACTAACCTCCACGCTGGGGCGAGGGGGGGGGGGGGAAGGATGGTCAGAGACGTTCTTTAGAAGATGAAGAAACTAAAACTCTTCTAACTTCTAACAAACTACATCACACGGGACGAAGAGCTCCGCCCACTGATCCAATCAGACAATACACCTTCCTCCTCCTCCTCCTCATCATGTGAGCATTCAGAGGAGGAGCCTCCACAGACTTTCACAAGTTACAGAAACCCTGTGAAGTCATGGACCCCCCCAGGAGCCCCCTGAAAGACCCCTGCAAGTCCTCTGACCCCACGTTGAGCCCCTCCAGATTAAAGGAGTGGAGAGGACTGTGGGGGTGGGGGGGGTCTCCCACGATGCCCCTACCGGCTGTTCATCCTCAGCCCCCCCAGGGGGACTTGACAGTGTGTGTGGTGGGGGCAGGCGGGAGGGGGGGGGGGGGTTCCAGCGGCCCCCAGTTGGAGGCCGCAGCAGAACACGGCACCAGGCCGGGCAGGTCAGACAGCCGTAAGTAATGGAGTCCTGAACGCACACAGGCAGCGCTCTGCATCACCTTAATTAGGTGGGGGGACGGGGGGACGGGGTCTCTGCATCGCTGCTTATGAACAAGTCCTTGGAGGAACACACACACACACTCAGTGTTGGGATGCTGCTAAACGGTTCTATGATGTCAAAACATCTGTTACCACGGCGACACAGTTCCAGCAGCCTCCTCCAGCCTGAAGCTGCTCCTCTCAGAGCCTCCATCAGGAGGTCATGGCGCCATGTCTCCGTTTCCATAGCGACGGTTACCAGTGAAGTGAAGGGTGCAGTTCCTCAGGGCTCCGTCCCGGCTCCTCCGTCATTCTGCTCCACCATGAGCCTGCAGCGTCCTCGTCCAGTAAGGTGATGAAGACGGGCTCCTTCATCATCTCAGAGACAACAGCGCCACCGTGAGGTCAGAGGTTACAGGTCAGACACTTCTCCCTCTGAACAAACCACCTGACGTGATTCACCATTAATCTGCAGCGACTTTCACTTCCTGACTCTGATATCTAATCAGACTGCTGATGATGATATACAAACATCTGGCAGCTTCCATTAATCCAAACACACACACACACACACACACACACACACACACACACACACACACACACACACACACACACTGTAAGTAGCACTCTTCATGTTGGTTCAATTTGTTTAATTGTTTAATCACTCCGATTGCTATTAAACAGGTTAAACATGAGCTCCAGCTCTTGTGTGTGTGTGTGTGTGTGTGTGTGTGTGTGTGTGTGTGTGTGTGTGTGTGTGTGTGTGTGTGTGTGTGTGTGTGTGTGTGTGTGTGTGTGTGTGTGTGTGTGTGTGTGTGTGTTGTGGAGGGGGACATTTTGATGTGATTAAAGGGACATTTCACAGAGTTTCACAGCTGGTGGATCTGCAGCGATGATGGGAAACAATTAATTAGGAAGAAGTTGTTGATGTTCAGTCACACACCTGTTAGTGGTGACAGTCTGAAACCATTTAAACACGTGTTATTTTAAAGAGCCAGAGGTGGATCTGATCGGAAACCTGACGATACTACGTCCCGCCCACCGATAGCTGTAACCTGACTGCACCACAGGCCTGTCAATCAAACAGACACGCCCCCAAAAACAGGTCTTCTTGAATCTTCTTTTCTAATGAATGAGGGATTATTTTCAGATGGACCTCCAGAAAACTAAGAAGAAGGAGTGACTTTAGCTAACAACACCGAGATAACTGATGGACACATTTTATTCACTTTGGATTTGATGAGAGAAGTTGAATGGGAGTCTATGGAGCCGGAGGCTTTTTGGAGCCGACCTCTAGTGGCACTCGCTGGTATTGCAGCTGAAGACACTTCTGGATCGGAACCATTTTACAGACCTGAAGATACGAACACTTTTATAAACAGTTTGTGAATATTTTAAATAAATCAGATCCTTCCAACATCTGACTCCTCCATCCGACACCTAACTCCTCCCTCCAAAACCTGACTCCTCCTTCCGACATCTAACTCCTCCCTCCGACATATGACTCCTCCTTCCAACATCTGACCCCTCCCTCTGACACCTGACCCCTCCCTCCAACATCTGACTCCTCCTTCCGAACATCTAACTCCTCCCTCTGACATCTGACTCCTCCCTCCAACACCTGACCCCTCCCTCTGACACCTGACCCCTCCCTCCGACATCTGACTCCTCCTTCCGACATCTAACTCCTCCCTTCGACACCTGACCCCTCCCTCCACCACCTGACTCCTCCCTCCACCACCTGACTCCTCCCTCCAACACACTGTCTTTCTGACCGTCTCATCCTCCGGATCAGAACCAGTCCCCTCCATCCGGGTCTTCACACAGCAGCAGAACTCTGAGGTTCTGAATCAGACCAACACTCAGGAGGGAAGATGTCAGTCAGAGAGTCTGACGGCTGCACACGGAGCAGCTGATGTTTACCAGAAAAAACATGGCTGAAAAAAACATGGCTGACATCCAATTGTGACAAAAAACAGCAAACAGCCTGAAGACCGACACCTCAGCTGGCAGCAGGACACACCGTGGCTGAAGACCAGGAGATGGTGACACACACACACACACACACATACATACACACACACACACACACACACACACACACACACACACACACATACACATATACACACACACACACACACACATATACACATATACACACACATACACACACACACACACACACACACACACACACACACACACACACACACACACACACACACACACACAGCTGCTCCTGTCTACTACAAACAGATAGTTTTATATTTTAAGTCATCAGATTTCAGTCCGAGTGAACCCTCTGACCTCACAGCTGGACTCGACCCTGATTGGCTGCTCTCTGACAGACGAGTGCGATCCGTCCAATCGGAGCAGTCCGACCTGGACACTCCCATAAAGCAGGTCGTTTATGTTCCTCTGTGAGAGGAGCTGCTTCAGCCGGCCAATCAGAGACCGGTCAGGTGACCCCACCCTCTGGATGTGCAGTTCAGGTATACAGTACTGCTACCTGAGGTCATCATAACAATGAACACCACCTTCATCCCTTCAACTGTCATCATTCTGCTTCATCTTTATTTCACTGGAATGATCCAAAACTAACTTTCTAATTGTTTTCTAAAATAATTTATTTTTATCTATCTTATTTCTTATATCTCATACGTATTCGTAAACTTTTTAGTTTTTTCTATGCTGCTGTGATGACTAAATTTTCCCACTGTGGGATTAATAAAGTCTAATCTAATCTAACAATGGTTTCATCAAGTGGAGGAGACCAAACACGGACCGGCTGCTGATTGGTCCGTCACTCTACCGGCTGCTGATTGGTCCGTCACTCTACCAGCTGCTGATTGGTCCGTCACTCTCCTGGCTGCTGATTGGTCCGTCACTCTCCTGGCTGCTGATTGGTCCGTATCACAGGTCGTCCCCGGAGACGCTGAATGTTTAACGTGAGACGCAGCAACCGGCTGTTTGATACCGAGCCGAGCTGGCAGCCGGCCCGTCCGACACAATACTCACTTTGTTCTACAGAGATTCTTCAGCTCACACACAGGAGGCGGAGCTTCAGGGAGCTGCTGCGTCCACACACACCTGGTGACACCTGAGACCAGAACCAGAACAGAGTCCATCTATAGACCAGAACAGAGTCCATCTATAGACCAGAACCAGAACAGAGTCCATCTATAGACCAGAACAGAGTCCATCTATAGACCAGAACCAGAACAGAGTCCATCTATAGACCAGAACAGAGTCCATCTATAGACCTGACAGCGATCAATAAGTGATCAACAGATTGAGATCAATGGATAAAACCTTGATTATCATAAAAACGAATTATATTAGAATGAATAAAGTTCTGATGATTCACATCATGGATTTATGGGTCTGATGACATCAGTAAGTAAACAGGAAGTGAGTGTATCTTAAACACTTCAGCTCAACATCTTCATCATCTTCATCACCACGAGCCCCGTCCTTTTGTCTGTCCTCCCAGAAGGACGTCCACCACACACACACACACACACACACACACACACACACACACACACACACACACACACACACACACACACACACACACACACACACACACACACACAAACAAGCCTGAAGAAGAAGCAGCTGTCTTGGACGGTAGCCATGCTTCTCCAGGGAAGAACAGACAGGATGAGGAGGAGGAGGAGGAGGAGGAGGAAGAAACTGTAGATGAATTTCTGGTTTCAACATTTGAGATGAAGTCAACATGAATCCTGACTGAACAAACTGTCATCAGCTGGACGTGTCATCGTGTTTGTGGTGGGAGGAGCCCCGAGTGGGAGGAGCCTGGAGACGACATGATGAAGAAGGTTTGAAGATGATGTGAGGAGCTGCTGATGATTGAAACCAGCTGACACACCTCACCAGCCCCGCCCCCAATCAGAGCAGACACCTGACTGCACCACAGGCCTGTCAATCAAACAGCCCCACCCCCTAAACAGGTTTGTTTTAATGTTATTTTTAATGAGGGATTATTTCCAGAAGAGACTTTAACTAACAAAACGAGATGGTGGATGTTTTCTATCTTATTAATTATTATTATTAACACAGGAGATGAAACTATTGGTGGTATATTAGTGTCTGAAGAGCCTGTAGGTGTCTACATACTTCTGGTCCCACAGATCTGAACGGTTCCTTTAAGGCGGGTCAGCCGGTTCTCCTGCAGCCGCCTCAGGCTCAGCTTTCCTCTAAGACCAGCAGCACCGCAGCGGATATTACAGCCCCCAGCTGGGTTCAGGGGACAGACCAGGACCGGGACAGAAGAGGACAGAAGAAGACAAAAGAAGACAGAAGAATATAGAAGAGGACAGAACAAGACAGAGGAGGACAGAAGAGGACAGAAGAAGACAGAGGAGGACAGAGGAGGACAGAAGAGGACAGAAGAGGATGGAGACGAGAGGTGATGAGTGAGTCACGTCCGACAGCCTGAGACGCTCCAGGAGCTCGAGGACTAAACGTGTCCTCACACTTTCCAGACCGCAGGAGGACGAAACGCTGCCAGGACAAGTGGACGGAGAGGCGGGGGGGGGTGTTCAGGAAGTTCAAGCAGACAATTCTAATCCCCCAATTTCCTCCTCTAATCATCTCAAATTAGAACCATGTTGTACTCAGAGTGGGACACACACACACACACACACACACACACACACACACACACACACACACACACACACACACACACACACACACACACACACACACACACACACACACACACGTGACCTTCCTGTGTCTTCTCCGTGTGCTGAAAGGTAGGATGAGTGTGAAACAGTGACTCATCTCCATCAGGAGTACATCATCATGACAAGCACACACAGCCCCGCCCACAGCCCCGCCCACAGCCCCGCCCACATCCTAATACAGGAACCACTGAGTCCAACAGACTGGGAGGTTCTGTCTGTCTACCTGTCTGTCTGTTTCCCGTCTCTCTCTCTCTGACCTCATTGTATCTGGTCCTCAGACCTGTGTCAGATCCGGATAATGACAAGAACCGAGCCCCTCCCACAGACCCAAACAGAACCGAGCCCCTCCCACAGACCCAAACAGAACCGAGCCCCTCCCACAGACCCAAACAGAACAAGCCGCTCTGCTGACCAGGAGCAAGAAGCGTACTCATTCCAAATCACACCTTTTTTTTTTTACTACAAATGTCGCCTGACAGATCGTGACGGATATGACCCAGAGGGTCAAAGGTCAAGAGGTGTTTTTCACTTCCTGTATTGATCCGTTAGCTGAGTGAGACAGGAAGTGGAACAGATCTCAGACACAGGAGTGATAGCCTCAGTACCTCCTCAGTCAACCGGGAGACCACGCCCACATGGGGTGAGACCACGCCCATCTGGAAGAGACCACGCCCCCTTGCCACTCGATGAGAAAGCTGGTGTTCTGTTAACTGATTGGTTGTTCAGCGTTTCCTGCTTTTCTCTTGAATTCAGCATCATTTCACTAAACAATACGTTTCTTTGTTGTTTTGTTTTCTGGGAATATTGACGAGAGCTTTTCCTCTTTTTCTGACATTTCATTCGATCAGCTGGAATCAATAAATCAATGGGTCAATAAATCCTCTGATTAATATCACAACATTCTTCATTATTTACAGATTTAATCCGTTTTATGTTTCAATAATAAGGGTTATTGCAGTACAGGTGGACATTTACCATCAAACAGGATCAATACAGGAACTAATAAAAGAATTAATCAAATAATGATTCAAATAATGAATAAAATGATTAATGGTGTGAAACAGGAGAGAATTTCAAATGATGAAGTTCAACTCGTTTAAAACACTGCAGTCTGTTATTAATGTCACATTATTATGTATACATGGAGAGTGTGTGTGTGTGAGTGAGTGTGTGAGTGAGTGTGTGTGTGTGTGTGTGTGTGTGTGTGTGTGTGTGTGTGTGTGTGTGTGTGTGTGTGTGTGTGTGTGTGTGTGTGTGTGTGTGTGTGTGTGTGTGTGTGTGTGTGTGTGTGTGTGTGTGTGTGTGTGTGTGTGTGTGTGTGTGTGTGTGTGTGTGTGTGTGTGTGTGTGTGTGTGTGTGTGTGTGTGTGTGTGTGTGTGTGTGTGTGTGTGTGAGAGTGTGTGAGTGTGTGTGTGTGTGTGCGTGTGCGTGTGTGTGTGTGACTGACAAATGGATTATTGTGCGGTCACTTGTAGTTTCACTGAAATCCCATTAACCCCTGCGGTGAATGAATGTCTCTCTCTCTCTCTCTCTCTCTCACACACACACACACACACACAGAGTTTATCTTCCTCATCATTGTTTTAAGTGAAGCGGAATTTCTTCTGCCGTTGTCGTGGCGACGCTAAAACCTGTTTAATTATGATTTTTGTATTTTGATAAATTTTATTTATCGGGATTAAAATAATTTTACAAAACCATCAGAAAACAAACTGCAGCTTTTATCCGAGTCATAATGTGATGTGTGATTTTCTTCTTCTGCGGTTTAAATTGGTGTTCGTGATGCGTTCACAGACGTGCGGTCAGCTCCAGTTGTTCAGAGCTGAACTTTAACGGGACCAAACAGATGTGCAGCGATGCAGAGACGCCGCCACGACGTCCGCTTCCAACGCAGGAGAAAAGGCGGGAAAACTCGGTGCCTGATTTCACACATTAAATTCATCTGTGGAGAAAATGCCAAGAGGATTTTCAAAATAACAGCGCAGAGAAATTCACTCAATAATTTAAAGGTGGGTGAAACTTTAAACAAAAAATGAATTAAATATGAGACTTTTATAAAGATTTTAAAATACCACATTTTTATGGCTTTAAATATAAGTGATGCTGAATTTAAAGGATTCATTAACAACATTAAAATCTGAACACATTTTTAGCAAACAGCAGAAAAATCTAAGTATTTAAAGAGAAATGAGATTAAAAGTAAAATCTGTAATAAAATGAAATGAAAGGATGGGACAGAAATCCTGAGAATCATGCAGCAGATAATCCTCTCTGAGCTTTAAGTCCACTAATTATCCTCCGGACGGCTGCATTAAATCATCACGTCACATCTCATCTTATTTATCTTACTGCAGAAAATAAAGCAGAAATAAAAACATGAATTAAACTACAATATTCATTTAAAAATGTAACTTTATCCAATTATTAGGACATTTTAATGTGAAATATTTCCTTAAATAAAAGTGGATTTTTAATACGGCAGTGTTTGTTTGATATTTTATTTATATTTCAGGTATTTCAGTCCATCATTTTTAGCTTTAGAATAAGAAATGAATAAGTATGAAAAAAAATTAACAGCAACATTACAACAAATTAAAATGTTTTGAAATTCTTATTTTAAAATATTTTTGAATTCATATATTAGAAAAATGCAAAAAGCATTTTAAATACGTGTCATTTTTTCTATTTCATGTAAAAAATTAGAAACAGACTTTGAGGTCAAATTTGTCCAGTTTTAAAATCAGCAGCTGATTAATTTCATGTAGATGAGCAAAAAAAGAGCAACAACAAGCTGCAAAGATGGATAATAATAATAACTATAACAATAATTCAGAACAACAAGAAGCCGCAGAAACAAACAGTTCACCCCTTATGTGATAATAACTATAACAACAATAATAATAATTCATAAAAACATCAGACTGAAAAATCTTCAACCGACAAAATAAAAAACAAAAACACCTTTTTAAGATTTTTCACCTTCAAACAAGAAAATAAAAAATAACCTGAGAATCAGCCGAGAAACAAACAAACAAACAAACAAACACACACACACACACACACACACACACACACACACACACACACACACACCCTGCTCGGACCGCTGCGGATTGATCGACATCCAGGAGCTTCGCGCCACCGTCCCGCTGCTGCTGCTGGTGGCTGCCCGTGTGTGTGTGTGTGTGTGTGTGTGTGTGTGTGTGTGTGTGTGTGTGTGTGTGTGTGTGTGTGTGTGTGTGTGTGTGTGTGTGTGTGTGTGTGTCCTGTTACGGAGAGGATAAAGACGTCTTTGTCTCTTTTTATTCCGGCAGGAGGAACCTGCAGGTCCCTCCAGAAACCGAACCTCTGCCGGTCTGACCCGGTCCGGGCCGAGCCCCGGTGTTGACACCCCGGTGCAGCCTGACCCGGTTCTGCTCGGTGTGACTGTTGACAGGAATAATGAGGGGAACGCTTTCATGTCCCGGCTCGTTTGGACCGTCCGACACAAAAGACTATTGTGAGATATATACCCCCCCCCCCCCCCCCCGGTCACCGGACTGTCTGCCTCCCCTTCCGGACCTCCGTCCTCTCGGCAGGGTGTCAGAGGTCGGCTGGCCTCGCTGACCACAACAAGCTGTTTAACGTGTCCCGGCTCGGCCCGGGACACCTCAGTGGAGGGAGACAGAGATGGAGGCGGAGGGGGGGGGGCGGTACCGGGCACGGAGCGGCACTTTCTGCACCGTTTCACACAACTTTCCTGCTAATTAAACAGAGTAGATGGAGAGGAAGAGGAGCCCGGACCGGACCGGACCGGACCGGGACTCCGTCCGTTAACGGAGGAGCGCCGAGCACACACACGGCGGCGGGACACGGCCGGTTCCGCCCGGGTCACCGGGCCCGGAGCGGTCCTCACAAATCAACTCAAAGTGCCGCCGCGTCTCTCAGGGCTCGAGCGGAGCGGGAAGAAGCGCGAGGAAGGCGAGGAAGAGGAGGAAGAGGAGGGAGGGCAGTCGGCTGAAGAAAAGAGGAAGCAGAAAAAAACGGACCGGGCCGCCGGTGCCAACTTACCATCCACCAGGTCCGGGCCGAGATGTCGTAGCAGAGCTGCCATTTGATGGAGCCTTCCGACGGTTTCCCTGCCATGACGCTGTCAGCGAGCTTCATCTGAGGCGCGCGCTCACCGGAGATAAGACGCCTAATTGAGAAAACATTTGCTGTGGCATGTTGGGCAACATGTAGCCGCTCCGGACCATATGGAATCATGGGTAAAAAAAGAAAAAGAGTCTTGACAATGAACCAATCTCATGCAGACCCCGTGGCAAGGTGAGCGGCGGGAGAACACACCCCCTCACACACACACACACACACACACACACACACACACACACACACACACACTCTCTCTCACACACACACACACACACACACACACACACACACACACACACACACACACACACACACACTCTCTCTCACACACACACACACACACACACACACACACACACACACACACACACACACACACACACACACACACACACACTCTCTCTCTCACACACACACACACACACACACACACACACCGGCGACTCACCAGCCTTTTTTACGCATCGCCGCGCGCCTCGGGTCGCTTCTCCTTTTCTTCCTCCTCGGCTTTAATTAGGGCTTCATCATCATCTTCATCACCAGCATGAGGAAGAGGAGGCAGCGCGAGCGAAAGTGAACTGAACTCCCACCAAACTTCTCTGTGGTCACTTTAACGGACGGACGGACGGTGGGGTGGGGGGGTGGGGGGGTGGGGTTTGCACATGGAACCGTTTAAACACCATCATGAAATGATGACATGTTTTGTTTTGGGTTCCCATCCTTCACCCCCCCCCCCCTTCCACACACACCCCTCCACACCCCTTTGCAGCTGAACGCTCGTGCAAACATACCTCCACCCTCCACACTGAAGCACCGATGGACCCGGACGGAGCACACCGGAGCCGGCCGCTTCTCGGCCCGCCGCCGGCCGGGAAGCGCGCTGAGCTCCATCAGTAAGTCGCTCCACCTTCATCAGGAGGAGAGGATCAATCATTACAGTCCACATGTTCAGGAAACATTTATCTGATAGAAATAGATTTAAATAGATTTACTGTCCACATTAAAGTGTAAACAGACTCAGCTGCAGAAACAGGTTTCTCAAAAGAATTTGGTTTCCTATAATTTATATTCATTTTAAAGATTTAATAAATGTTCAGTTTAAAGCTGTTAAAATCACCAGTTTTATTTAATGAGTTCTAAATTAAAGTTTCAGGAGATTTTCAGAAATATATTTTGTTCATGTTGTTTTTCAGTTTAATTTGTTTTTATTGCGTCGTTTGTAAACATCTTTTCACGTCAACAAATCTGAATAATATTTTGACTTTATAATAAATTTTAAGTGACTTTAATGTGTTTTCTAAGTAAGCTGCATCAGAAGTTGATTTATTAACTAATAATCACAACATCATTCATGAGCTGACAACAGGAACAGGATCTTACACACAGTCAACAGGAAGCAGAGTTCAACGCAGATCTTCTGTTCTTCACTTCGTTTATTTTACAGACACAAAGACACCAAACTGATCAGGAAACACCTGAGAAGAAGTCTATAAAATGATGCAGAAGATGTCCAACACACAACAACAACATGGTGGTTGTGACTCTTAATTAAAATATGTGGATTTATGAGACGATAGAGAGGAATATTCACAGTCATTTAAATAAGGTATGTTAGAGGTAATTCTAACGTGTATTTTAGCGTATTAAGTGCTGTGAAACATCCTGTATGATAATGATGGTTTTCGTCTCTGTTTTAATTCTATTTGATGAAATGGTTGATGTTGCTGCAGGTTTTACAGGAACACGTGTGGTTAACGGTGTCCCGTGTTCGTCATGTGTTTGGGTCATACATGTTTTTATTCCCAGCAGGACGGCATCACATGTGCTTCAACCTGGGAGATAATTTCAGTGTTTGTGTGGGAGAAGATTGGGGGGGGGGGGGGTCTCAGGTTCCTAATCAGAGGGGGAATACCTGAACCGGAGTAGAACCAGCATCAAACAGTTCTCCCATTGTGCCGTCCAAATGGAGGAATGCGATTGAGCCGGAGATACAGGGGGAGGGGGGGGGGGGCTGGGGGGGAGGGGTGAAGCGGGGGACCGATCCAGGAGCTGGAGGGTGGGGGGGGGGGGGGGGATCACTGTGAGGAGTCAGTGTTTTAAAACGATCCGAATTTAAATGGAGCTTCAATCAGGATGTTAGTTTTATATTTATTATATATTGTTTACATGTTAGTTTATATTTGTGATATTGATTACCTGTTAGTTTTTTATTTATTATATTGTTTACGTGTTATATTATATATATGTTAAGAGTTTATATTTATAATATTGTTTATGTGTTAGTTTTATATTTATTATATTGTTTACATGTTAGTTTATATTTGTGATATTGATTACATGTTAGTTTTATATTTAATATATTGTTTACGTGTTAGTTTTATATTATTATATTGTTTGTGTTATTTTTGTATTTATTATATTGTTTACATGTTAGTTTATATTGATCATATTGTTTACATGTTAGTTTATATTTGTGATATTGATTACATGTTAGTTTATATTGATCATATTGTTTACATGTTAGCTTATATTTATTATATTGTTTACATGTTAGCTTATATTTATTATATTGTTTACATGTTAGCTTATATTGATTATATTGTTTACATGTTAGCTTATATTTATTATATTGTTTACATGTTAGCTTATATTTATTATATTGTTTACATGTTAGTTTATATTTATTATATTGTTTACATGTTAGCTTATATTTATTATATTGTTTACATGTTAGTTTATATTGATCATATTGTTTACATGTTAGCTTATATTTATTATATTGTTTACATGTTAGTTTATATTTATTATATTGTTTACATGTTAGCTTATATTTATTATATTGTTTACATGTTAGTTTATATTTGTGATATTGATTACATGTTAGTTTTATATTTAATATATTGTTTACATGGTAGCTTATATTTATTATATTGTTTACATGTTAGTTTATATTTATTATATTGTTTACATGTTAGCTTATATTTATTATATTGTTTACATGTTAGTTTATATTTATTATATTGTTTACATGGTAGCTTATATTTATTATATTGTTTACATGGTAGCTTATATTTATTATATTGTTTACATGTTAGTTTATATTTGTGATATTGATTACATGTTAGTTTTATATTTATTATATTGTTTACATGTTAGTTTATATTTGTGATATTGTTTACATGCTAGTTTATATTTGTGATATTGATTACCTGTTAGTTTTTTATTTATTATATTGTTTACGTGTTATATTATATATATGTTAAGAGTTTATATTTATAATATTGTTTATGTGTTAGTTTTATATTTAATATATTGTTTACATGTTAGCTTATATTTATTATATTGTTTACATGTTAGTTTATATTTGTGATATTGATTACATGTTAGTTTTATATTTAATATATTGTTTACGTGTTAGTTTTATATTATTATATTGTTTGTGTTATTTTTGTATTTATTATATTGTTTACATGTTAGTTTATATTGATCATATTGTTTACATGTTAGTTTATTTTGATCATATTGTTTACATGTTAGTTTATATTGATCATATTGTTTACATGTTAGTTTATTTTGATCATATTGTTTACATGTTAGTTTATATTGATCATATTGTTTACATGTTAGTTTATATTGATCATATTGTTTACATGTTAGTTTATATTGATCATATTGTTTACATGACAGATCTGGTTACTGAACCCCGTCTACACGTTACCTCTGACAGCTGGTCACCTCTCCTGGCCCTGGTTCTGGTTTTGGTCCTGGTCCTGGTTCCTGTCTGCTCCAGGTTCCTGAAACCACACTGACATGTTTACATGTGCACCACATGACACCCTCTTTGTTTTTTAGAATTATTTTCAAAAATGTGTTGGCTGCTTTTCAATATTTCAACAAAAAAAACTCACAAAATGTTCCAAAACTAAAAATATCAAACCTGATTTGCAATTTAAAATGTGTTCATTATAAGTCTTTAAATCTGATTTTTATATGAAGATGAATGTGTATTTATGTTTCTTCATCACTAGATTATATTTTTTGCATCCAAACCAGTCGACAGATGAATTAAATGTAAATAAACTGTAATAAACATGTTTATAAGAGTCGATTATAACCACACAGGTTCTATGATTTCAATACTGTATGCAGTTATTGATGATTTCATCTGTTTAAACAGAACAGAGGAACGACTGCAGGAAACAAAACACCCTCATCAATAACAATTATCATATCATAATAAATAATTAATGTTCCGTAATTCTCAGCTCAATGTTTTCCTGAACTGTCGGATGACTGAAGTCTGAAACCCCGAAAATAAACTGAACTTCATCCTGTTAGCGGCTGAAATGAATCAAAGCTGAAATGAATCAAAGCTGAAATGAATCAAAGCTGAAATGAATCAAAGCTGAAATGAATCAGTCAGCTGATGTGCTAATGTCGTTAGCTTAGCTTAGCTGCTCTACTGAAATGTTTGATGAACTGTTAGCTTCTCAGCTTAAAACATTCAGCTTGTTCGCTAACAGGAAATTTTATCTGTTTATAAAATTGAGCTGAACTTTGCTACTCATTTATTTAAGCAGTTAAAACAGATGACATTAAAATACGGTTTTAACTGTTCAAATAAACCTGAATTTAACCACTTGATGCTAAAACGCTGACGCTAACCTGAACTATGTTTAACTTAGCAGCTTTTTAATAAACTATTAAAGAAGTCAAGTTTCATCAGCTGAAGTCAACTTAGAACCGTTTCAGCTGCTAGTTTAGCTTAGCTGCTAACTGTTAGCCAACAGAACAGTTTAAACGACTAAAACAAACATTAGCAATAAAAATATTCCTCAATAGTACATTTCACAGGTTTTATATTCAAGTTTTACTTTTCATTTCTGGACAAAAGGAAGTAAAGTTAAATGTTTAAATTATATTGTTATATTATATTAAAAACAGATTTTATTCCAAAGTTCTTGTAATATTGTGATTTAAATCAAACATGTTTTTCTGGAGCTGTCAATCACTTTATGTAATAAATTATTACTTCAGAGCAGAATGTGTGTGTCACCATGTATTTTATATATATTTAAAATGAAAAGTTAAAGTGCGTTTGTGCTCTTATATTAATATTAATATTTAGGTGTTACAGTGAGTGATGAAGAGGAGTGTTTCCCTCTGCTGCCAGTAGGAGGCGCTGTTGTGTTTCTGTCTTCAGGAAGTCTGAACAGATGTTTATTATTTGAGTCGGTTTCTCACAAAAAATTGTTTCACATCATTCACGTTTTCAACTCTTTATTCATTTAAATTTATGGAAATGTTTCTTTATTTCTTGCAGAATTAATTTAGTTTTTTTGTATACAAATGATTTTTGACATTTCTGCTTTTTAAAATGTTTCTACAGTTAAATAAAAAAATAAAAAATCAGGTTTACATGTGAAGATGTAAAAATGAAAATTGTGTCTACCAGTTGGAACACCAACTTCTGATGGTGAAATAATTACAGAATTTTAAAGGTTAATTTACTTTATTTTAAAATAAAGATTTATATTTTTACATGTTTTTGAGACTAAATCTAAAACGAATCAGTTTGTTTAAATGTTGGAGTTCCTCATTTAAAGTCTCCTAGTTTATTACTTCTCTATTTTATGTGCTGCATGTTTCTAAATCCATTTTAATGCAGACGTTCAGGTCTTCAGAGGGGAGAACCTCCAATATTTAATAAACAGATGACGAGTTTCATGATGAAGATTTAGGAAAAAAGAAATTCATAAAAAGGTGAAAATGTGTTGAATAAAAGTAAAAAGTCTGTGATTGATGCCGTTAGAAGAAACATCTGTAAAAACTCGACCGCCAGCAGCTCACCGGAACAAACAAGCTGCTGGAAACAACTGTCAGACGGCCGGCGTGTTGCCGTGGCGACACGTCGCTCTGCAGTATCCTGTCAGTACAGCGAGCTTCAACACGTTTCTCCAATTTACCCACGAAATCCAATAAGTTACACAAACGCTGGCGTCTCTTCCTTCCTGCCGACCCGATGCTGCACATCTGGATCCCCTTTAACCTCCAGCGTCTCCGAGGAGCAGCGGCGCCGTGGGGCGTCACGGCAACAGCAGCAGCAGCACCCTGCCACCCAGCACTGCACCCCCACCCCCAATCCCCACCCTCAGCTTGTCTTGCCGCTGTGTGCTTGCAGAACATTAGAGGAGCTGAAACGGACCAGGAAGCCGGCGCTCAGAACCGCTCCGTCCTGATTGCTGTCAGATGGTTCCGGTTCCAGCTGGTTGGAGACGGAGAAACAAGAACCGCCCGTCCTCCACGCAGCACCGAGTGTGAAGAGGCCACAACAGGAAGTGATTACTGCCTGATGGGCCAGAGACAAACCAGAACCAGAACCAGAACCAGAACCAGATCCAGAACCAGAACCAGCTGACTGAGAAAAAAGACCCAAACACACAAGACTCCCTGTGGTCTGTTGAACCTGTCTGAAGGGTTCCGACCGATCAGTCGGATTCACACCAACGATACTCTGTCACTTTCACAACAAGGTCCATCAATAAGTTCAGAGTGTTCCTGAACGCAGCACGGTGCTGCACACGCGTCTAGTCACTGTGAGGAAAGGTGTCCAACCAGACAAGTGTCCAACCAGACAGGTGTCCATCCAGACAGGTGTCCTTCCAGACAGGTGTCCAACCAGACAGGTGTCCAACCAGACAGGTGTCCTTCCAGACAGGTGTCCAACCAGACAGGTGTCTAACCAGACAGGTGTCCATCCAGACAGGTGTCCAACCAGACTGGTGTCCTTCCAGACAGGTGTCCAACCAGACTGGTGTCCTTCCAGACAGGTGTCCATCCAGACAGGTGTCCAACCAGACAGGTGTCCTTCCAGACAGGTGTCCAACCAGACAGGTGTCCATCCAGACAGGTGTCCAACCAGACAGAGGTGACGGTAGAACTGTGATGATGTTCAGAGGAACATCTGGTGGTGAGTTTAAGGTAAGTTTGTATAGGAGATGAAGGGCGGTTAGTACGACGTGTCCTGAACGCACTGAGGACAGTAATAAGGACCTGATGGACACGTGATCAGAAACAAGAAGAAGGAGGAGGAGGAGGAGGAGGAGGAAGAGGAGGAGGAGGAGGAGAAGGACGAAGAGGAGGAGGAGGAGGATCTGTTTACAGAAGCACTGCAGAGGAAGAATGGAGTCATTGTTGTGAAGCAGAGACACACACAGTGATAAACTTCATCTGAATCATTAATACAAAACATTTCTTGATCCTTTCAGAATAAAAGTCCTTCCTGTTTCTGTTTAAATAAAACGGAAACTTTGTCGTCAGATGTTTGTAGAAGATGTTTCACTTCATTTAATACTGGAGTCTCCGTACACCTCACTGTGTGTGTGTCTGTGTGTGTGTGTGTGTGTGTGTGTGTGTGTGTGTGTGTGTGTGTGTGTGTGTGTGTGTGTGTGTGTGTGTCTGTCTGTCTGTCTGTCTGTCTGTGTGTGTGTGTGTGTGTGTGTGTGTGTGTGTGTGTGTGTGTGTGTGTGTGTGTGTGTGTGTGTGTGAGTGAGACCATCTGGCTGAGGTTGTGGTTTCATGTCGTCATCAAGACACCGCCTCTGAACGTCACCTGATAAAACCGTCTCCATGACGACTCAGTCCAC
Source organism: Brachyistius frenatus (assembly GCF_029030835.1). Classification (NCBI taxonomy): domain Eukaryota; kingdom Metazoa; phylum Chordata; class Actinopteri; family Embiotocidae; genus Brachyistius; species Brachyistius frenatus. Next base: position 22,270 of record NW_027211132.1, read on the forward strand.
AAACATGAGCGTCCGGTAGACGTGGAGGAAATTCATCATTTAAAAGCTAGAATTATGAAGAAAAACAATGAAGACCCGTCTGTAACTGAGATTCTCCTGTTTACACCCAGACTGTATTTAAAAGCACCTTCAGCTGCAATACCAGCGAGTGCCACTAGAGGTCGGCTCCAAAAAGCCTCCGGCTCCATAGACTCCCATTCAACTTCTCTCATCAAATCCAAAGTGAATAAAATGTGTCCATCAGTTCTCTCGGTGTTGTTAGCTAAAGTCACTCCTTCTTCTTAGTTTTCTGGAGGTCCATCTGAAAATAATCCCTCATTCATTAGAAAAGAAGATTCAAGAAGACCTGGTTTTGGGGGCGTGTCTGTTTGATTGACAGGCCTGTGGTGCAGTCAGGTTACAGCTATCGGTGGGCGGGACGTAGTATCGTCAGGTTTCCGATCAGATCGGTCAGATCCACCGCTGGCTCCTCCCCCAGCTCGTCCAAATATGGTCACTTCCTGCTCCAAACCGCTCCGAACTAACAAGATGGTGACGGACAGAATCTGAACTGGAGGCTTCATAACGTTCACAAACCAACGATGACATCACTGATGGATGATGACATCACTGATGGTTCTGATCGGTTCTATCAGAATTGGATTCATTCAGTCTACAGATGTTCTCTGAGTCTGACGGACAGGTGACGGAGATTCTAGTGTTTTCTTCTTGACAATCAGTTAAAATTTCTCTATCTGAAAGGAATCAGTGGTGAACAAGGTGGAGAAAGAGGAGGAGGAGAAGGAGGAGGAGGAGGAAGAAGAGGAGGAGAAGGAGGAGGAGGAAGGCAGTGAACTCACACGACATCCTGAAAAATGTCTTTTCTTAATTTGGAGAATAAACGAGGTCACGGTGAAGAAAAGTTGAGAAAATCCTCTCTGTGATGTTTCTGTTATTTTGTCCAGGAGGAGCTGATGTCACAGGTCACCTGACGAGGCGTTCAGTAACACCTTGAGTTCAGATTAATGAGGCGTCTGCTGGCGTCCTTCAGGCCTATTTATACGCGGCGACCTTTCTCCGTGTCGTAATGGATTATCGGACGGCTCTCATCCGTTCTGCGGCTCGGCGCTGACGGTCACGTTGGCATCAAACACCAAAGTTTGGGAGAGATTTGTTCGCCATTTTTCCTGAGAAAAACACACAGAGGCAGCGCTCTGTGCTCCGAACGGGCCCTGAAGGCAGCACGGCAGCAGCCAAATGAGACGAGGGGAGTGCAGGATGCCAGAAGAGCCGCAGACGTCCATCCTGGAACATCACAGCCGTCAGCAGGAGGAGCGCTGAGTGGCAGCCAAGCTCGTCACACTCATGTCCTCTGACAGCCAGGACCCCCCTCCCTCCCCCCTCAAGACCACCACGGACCACCCCGGACCCCCAGGTCAGAAAAGAACCTTAAAAACTAGTTTGATGAATCCGACATAAATATTATTGTAAACAATATTTATTTTTTTTCATTTGAAATACATGAAACAAAACTGACATTACAATCAAATCTCAAATATATCGGAGATGTTTGAGTTTAATTCAAAGACTTCTTTCATATTACTTCTATTTTTACTGTCATGAATCTCTGAGGAGACAGGAGGGAAATAAGCAGGAAACAGGAAGGACACAGGAAGGAAACACAAAGGAAACAGGAAGGACACAGGAAGGAAACACAAAGGAAACAGGAAGGAAGCAAGCAGGAAACAGGAAGGAAACAGGAAGGAAACAGGAAGGAAACAAGCAGGAAACACAGGACACAGAGGAAACAGGAAGGAAACATGATGGACCCCTCTGAGGCTGCACTGTGGAGAACCTCTGGGTGGAGAACCTCCACCTCCAAGTGTTAACAGTGACGACATGCAGCAGCCATCAGAGAGGAAACAGACGGACCTACTTCCTAGTTTATTGATGTCTGTACTTCCTGGTTTATTGATCAGTTTGCTGATAAGAGAGATGAGAGCTCACTGTACCTGTCCGGTGCTCCGCCCCGTGAGAGCTGCGGAGCGACGTGCTTTGTAGCTGCACACAGAGAGCATGAGACATGAGGAGCCCTACGGTCTCCGGTCTCCGGTTCATCGTTCCGGCCGGCCGGTGCTCTCTGGCAGCGCCGCGTCTTTTTCCCGCCAACAGCAGCAGCACAAGCAAACCTCCCCGAGCTCGTGTGAAGTGGAGCCGCCACCTGCTGCACGAGCCCGCCGTGGTGCGTTCAAGGCACGGAGACACGTCGGGAAACACGGCTGTTCATCTGCAGCTGAAACCTGGGAGCTGACACACCTGAGGACGTCCTCACCGCGCGCACACACCTGGTGACGTCACCACAGACACTTTCTCCACGTTAAATGATGTATCCACGATTTCTTTACTGCTCTGATCAACAGGAGTCTGAATTAATATCCTGTCTTCTTCTCAGATAACAGCGTCAACAGGATGAAGAGCATCACAGCACCGGGATTATTAATAATAACCAGTCAGGTGAGAGAGAACCTGTACCTGAATGTCTCGTATGAACTGCTGCTGCATCAGTGTGTGTGTGTGTATGAGACAGATAAAACTCGTGAGTTCGTGCACCGTATGCTCGGCAGTCAAGTGGTATAAAACAGCGTTGCTAGGCAACGGCAACATGGCCAGCGTCTAGAAGCCACAGAGGCTAACAGTTTATCAAGCTGGCATAAAATACAAAGACTCAGACATAGAACATGATTTAAACGTGTTCCTCAGACGAAGCTATCGTATCATCTTTGAGATGAGCTCGTTGTTTGTGTCCAATATCAAACTGACTTCATTAATTATTGATCAGTAGATGATTGATTATTGTCTGTTCATTGATTATTGATCAGTCAGCTGTGTCAGACTGAGGATCTGCTGGATCAACAATCTATCTTCTTTTATTGTGAAGGAGTTCCACTCCACTTCTCTGTGAGATGCCCCCCCACACGTTTACCACCTCCTCCTCCTCTTCGTCCTCCTCTTCCTCTTCCTCCTCCTCCTCCTCTTCCTCTGTGGTTTTATTTTTCTGTATTATTTCCAGGTTGTTTTTTTAATTGGAGGGACATCATCTCGTCGTCATGGTGATGTGAACATATGTTGACCACCCCCCCCAGCAGATGTCTGACTCCGGGCTGCGACATGCAGCTCTCCTCCCCCCTCCCCCTCCTGGGTCCTGTTCACGTTGACGTTCTGTGTTTTTTAATGAGCTGCAGATCTTCAGTCTTCAGGTGAGACGACTTCAGATGCCTGCGACATCTTCATCTTCCTCATCTTCCTCACGCTGCTCCTCTGAAATACATCTTTTATTTACAGCATTAAATAAACACGACGCGATGACACTTCATGTCCATCTGGGCTTCAGATCGACTCGGCAGCTCAACAACAGCGAGGAACATGAAAATGTGTAACACGTGTCAGTCAAAGAAAACCGTGTCATTGTCACGCTTTAAATCCTCTCTGGTCATGTGACGAGGTAGAACAGCATTAGTGTTGGAGCAGGAGTTCAGAGGTCAGAGGTCAGGTTTGAGAGGAATGTTTTGTAAATGTGATCCTGGAGGTTTTTAAAGAACTGATCAGCTGATTCTTCACTGATCAATCGGTGTGGTTGCTCGTGAAGATGTTGAAAACACACCAGTCTGATTGTTTGTTTGTTTGTTTGTTCCTTCCTCCACCTCTGTAAGATAAAATGAGGGCGGAGCTCCGATTTCACACATTTAAAGAAGAAGCTGACGAGCTGCTGAAGGTTCACCATCTGCAGCTGGCTGGAAGCTGCTGGCATCCAGTCGCTGCGTCTCCCAGGGAGACGCCAGATTAACGGACAGGAGGCGCTGCCTGCCAGAACCCCCCTCACCCTCCTCCTCCTCATCTATCCTCCTCATCTATCCTCCTCCTCATTGCCTCCCCCAGCCTCCTCCTCATCTATCCTCCTCCTCATTGCCTCCCCCAGCCTCCTCCTCATCTATCCTCCTCATCTATCTTCCTCCTCATTGCCTCCCCCAGCCTCCTCCTCCTCCTCAGAGTTCCTGCGATGACCAGCTTCAGTTTTCCAGTGTGAATCTTCATGACCTCTGAACCCGTCGATGACATCACCAGCGTCTGTTCCATGTTTTCTGACCCGCTGCATTCAGCTCAACATATTCTCGTCCCGTCGCATCACACGGCTCAGAGGAACCTCGGAGTCTGTGGAGCGTTCACCGTGAACGCTTCCTGGCTGCAGGCGGTCCTAAAATATTTAAATTGAATCTGGACAGGAGCCACGGCGGCTTGTTGGGAGGCGGCGGCTGCAGCTTCAGGTCAGATCTGTTCCAGGATGAAAACCTGCGTGTAAATCGGACATATTTGAGCATTTAGAGTTCGGCCTGCAGGCAGCAGCTCATCCGTCACCGCCTGCGACTCGCACCACCTGCTCACTGGGACGCAATATGGAGCCCGCCGTGATTAGCGCTCGCTGCTCACCGCTGTGACGGGTGGGGGGGGTGATTAGCGTAGATTAATAGTAGTTAATATCACCGGGGACTCTCCGCTGTGTCACACGCTCATTAATAAGTGCTTTACATTAGCGTCATTAGCCCGAGTTTGTCCTCTTCTAAACAGTTCATTTTGTTTCAGGGACCTCGTCTCCACAACACAAACGTCCCTGAGGACGGACGGACGGACAAGAATCTCACATCTCTATAAACAATAAATAATAAACGAGTAAGTGATTCAGACTCCGGAAACACGTCTGAGCTCCGCCCATCTCCTGATCCCAGCTTCAGTCTGGAAACCCTTCAGCCAATCAGACCAATCAGAGACTAGTGGGCGGGGTTACGGCTCATATGGTGATCAATGCTGAGGTCGACGCCCAGGAAGTGACTCATTCTCGCATCAGACCAAGTCCGTCCCTTTCCTGAAACATTGTGATGTCATTTTTGGGGTTTTAAGTGAGGTTTTTTTTACAATCAAGTTTCAGGAATTAGCCAAATTTGCAAGTCAATAAAAATCCTTTTCCCACTTCCGTGATAAAGAGTGATATGTGCCGACTCCCTGTGATAATAATCACAGAAATATTAAAATAAAAAATATTTATATTTCTGTTTTGAACTGAGAGAACCGTGGAGTGTTTTTGGAGCCTCCAGTGGTGCTCGATGTTACTGCAGCTGAAGGCAGTCTGTGGTTCAGAACAGAAGTTTGTTTTGGAAACTATGAGGAAAGTTTTCAGGGAAACAGCTGAAAAATATGGATTAAATAAAATTAATCATTACTAATGTAAAATACTAAAACACTGAACTACTTCTGAAAAAGAACCTCTTCATGAAAAGTTCCGTATTTTACTGATGACAGTGAACACATCATGATGTCAGCTGGAACTGGAGCAGGAGGACGACTTCTCTCTTTGAACTCGAAGGGCGGTATGTCTTATTTTTCTCAAGTGTCCATCATCTTGTGTGGTTGGTGTTGCCATGGTAACAACAGGACAGCAGAGATGCTACAGAGGCTCCTGAGGGGCCCCCGTGCCCCCCCGCTGGGAGAGACTTGGACTGGGACAGCGCCTTTGGTCACACTTCCAAATGTGTCCATTGATGGGCGAGAAACAAGTTGGACCGCATTCCCAGCAGAGGATTGTCCTCCTAACTGGAGCCGGAGCCAAAACTCAATCAGGTGGGGGGAGGGGGGGGGCTGCTGGGAGGAGGGGGGGATACAGCTCGCCGGACAGTGATGATGTCACTATGACATCATGAATATTCCCGCCCTGAGACCAGGTAACAGCTGCTTCATTGGGTTGTGACTCGACTCTCCGACTTGGACTCGTCCTGTCAGTGGGACGGTGACTCGTCAACAGGTCCTAGTGTGTCCCAGACAGCCCCAGCTGCCGCTGCCGTCCTCCAGCAGGCTGCAGATAAAGGGAGGTGCTGGGAAGATGGCCGACCTTCGGCCTTGAGAAGAGAGGGAGGAGCATCTGCCTCAGACCCTCCTCCTCCTGCTGCTTTCTATTGGAGGAGAAACAAAACACAAAGAGCCCCCAACAAACTCGATGTCAGCAGGAGGCAGCGACAACTCATCTTCATCATGTCCTCGTTCACAAATGAACCAAATCTGAGGTCACATGACGTTCTGAGCTGATGAGTCGAAACCACAGACTGAATATAAAAGTGGGCGGAGCTTCAGGTCTGTAAAATGGTTCCGATCCAGAAGTGTCTTCAGCTGCAATACCAGCGAGTGCCACTAGAGGTCGGCTCCAAAAAGCCGTGTCTGTTTGATTGACAGGCCTGTAGTGCAGTCAGGTTACAGCTATCAGTGGGCGGGACGTAGTATCGTCAGGTTTCCAATCAGATCGGTCAGATCCACCGCTGGCTCCTCCCCCAGCTCGTCCAAATATGGTCACTTCCTGCTCCAAACCGCTCCGAACTAGCAAAGATGGTTTTCAGTTCACATGAATGAGTCCAGAGGAGTCAGTTACATTCATTTTGGAATATATATATATACATATATATCTATATATATGTATATATAGATATACATGTATAGATATATATATATATATGTGTGTGTGTGTGTGTGTGTGTGTGTGTGTGTGTGTGTGTGTGTGTGTGTGTGTGTGTGCAGCAGTGTTAGCATGTGATCACCACCTCCCAGCAGATCAATAAAAAATGTTGAATGAATAAATGAAAGGTGTTTTGGGTGTTTAAGCTGAGTTTGTCCATTCAACTGACAACAACAGCAACCCCCCCCCCCCTCCCACATGTATGTATAATAGATGTGTCTTGTGGCGTGTCGGCCGGCGCGTCAAGGCCTCACGTTGGAACAGTCAGCTCCTCTTCACTGAGACAGTCCGTAGGTGTAACACCTCATATCATCACGGAGAAAACTTCATGCACAGAACTACATAGAACCTGTAGAGAACCTACTGAGAAACTGGAGAGAACCTGCAGAGAAACTACAGAGAAACTGGAGAGAACCTGGAGAGAACCTGCAGAGAACCTGGAGAGAACCTGCACAGAAACTGAAGAGAACCTGCAGAGTAACTGGAGAGAACGTGGAGAGAACCTGCAGAGAAACTGGAGAGAACCTGGAGAGAACCTGCAGAGAACCTTTTAGTAACTTCATATAATGCAACTTCATTAAAACGCTGCTAGTATCACAAGCTGTCGTAGTTTTAGTTTAAGTTTAAGTTTCTTGTTTTATTTTGAAATTCCTCACCTGCTGTGTATTGGTTGACTTCCCTTCCTGCCCGATTAGCTCCATCTGTCCCTCGTTGTCCTCCTCTCCCCGGTGGATTCAGGCTGTTTCTCTCCTTTGTCAGTCTGTTCTTGTTTTTCTTTGTTCTTGTGTTTCTTCATTCATAGAATGTTATCATGGAGTTGTGTTCCGGTTCTGCTCCGGTTATGTTCCGGTTCTGTTCTGGTTCTGTTCAGGTTCTGTTCAGGTTCTGTTCCAGTTCTGTTCTGGTTATGTTCAGGTTCTGTTCAGGTTATGTTCCAGTTTTGTTCTGGTTCTGTTCTGGTTCTGTTCAGGTTATGTTCCAGTTCTGTTCAGGTTCTGTTCAGGTTCTGTTTCTTGGCTCAGTTTAAACAGGGACTTGCTTTAATTCCAAGTCCAAACCACAGAACCTCCTCTCACCTGAACCACAGAGCGGTTCTTTACCAGCATCTGGATACTAACCCTCCACCCCTCTGCCCCTCCGTCTGCCCCGCCCTCCGCCTTTCCGCCCCGCTTTCCACCTTTCTGCAGGAAATAAAAGCAAAAGATCAGATTGATGGTTTCAGCTCTTCTGTCCCTGGTTCAGTTACATAAATGTGAGAACTTTGAGTGCAGTGGAAGAATAACTGGCTATAAATGATAAATATCAGCGTTGTGGATCTCTGATTGTATTTTTCACGCTGAGGATGTAAATCGTTGAAACATCTGTGATCCTGTTCGAACCTGGTTTCCCTGCTGCTCCGGTGACCTGCTCTGGTTCTGTGATCAGATGCTGCGTCGCCTTCAGCCGCAGCTCAGGATGAATTAGACCCTTGTGCAGCTGCACTGCCGTCCTCATTAGGAGCCGCTGTTTATTCTAATCGCATGTATTCATGTATGAGTGCAGCGGTGTGTGCAGCGGCGTGAACTCATCCCTCTGTCACATGCTGTCTCCGCGGTGCCGGCTGATCTGGGACCTGCCGCGGCTGCCTGTCTCCTCGCTGCGCGGCCGTCCGGCAGGTTTCTGGTCTGTTTGCACGTGAAGGCGCCTCAGGCTGCTGCTGACCTACATCCTCACAGACCACGAGACCCGGATCAACTGCTGCTCAATAATGGCTGTGATAAATGCGAGTGTAAACACGCAGCGGGGGCTGAGATCAGCATGCTAATACCGAGGCGCTGCTCCTTCCGCACAAACCAGGGTTTAATGAGCCCAATGACACAAAGACTCTCAGTCAAAGTGTATTTAAACAAGTCAAAGACTTTCACACGATGAAAATAAAAATAAATCCAGGGAGAACAAAACAGGAAGACTTAACAAATATTCAGAGTTCACTGAAGGATGTAAAACTGAAAGAAAAGATGAGAAATGAGAAATGAAAACGTGATCAGAGTCAAACAGTAAAATATCAAAGTCTTGTTTTATTGTTGATTTAACTGTTTGACCTTTAGACCAGTTTAACTTTTAGACCTCATGGGAACTAGTTTAACTTTTAGACCTGGTGGGGACCAGTCTGACTTTTAGACCACATGGGGACCAATTTATCTTTTAAACCTCGTGGGAACCATTTTAACTTTTAGACCTCGTGGGAACCAGTTTAACTTTTAGACCTCGTGTGGACCAGTTTAACTTTTAGATTTAGTTGGGACCAGTCTGACTTTTACACCTCGTGGGGACCAGTTTAAGTTTTAGACTTAGTGGGGACCAATTTAACTTTTAGACTTCGTGGAGACCAGTTTAAGTTTTAGACTTCGTGGGGACCAGTCTGACCTTTAGACTTCGTGTGGACCAGTTTAACTTTTAGACTTCGTGGGGACCAGTTTAAGTTTTAGACCTCCTGGGAACAAGTTTAAGTTTTAGACCTCGTGGGGACCAGTTTAACTTTTAGACCTCGTGGGGACCAGTTTAACTTTTAGACCTTGTGGGAACCAGTTTAACTTTTAGACCTCGTGGGGACCAGTTTAACTTTTAGATTCTGTCGGGACCAGTCTGACTTTTAGACTTCGTGTGGACCAGTTTAACTTTTAGACTTCGTGGGAACCAGTTTAACTTTTAGACTTTGCGGTGACCAGTCTGACCTTTAGACTTCGTGTGGACCAGTTTAACTTTTAGACTTCTTGGGAACCAGTTTAACTTTAGACTTCGCGGGAACCAGTCTGACCTTTAGACTTCGTGTGGAGCAGTTTAACTTTTAGACTTCGTGGGAACCAGTTTAACTTTAGACTTCGCGGGAACCAGTCTGACCTTTAGACTTCGTGTGGACCAGTTTAACTTTTAGACTTCGTGGGAACCAGTTTAACTTTAGACTTCGCGGGAACCAGTCTGACTTTTAGACTTCGTGGGAACCAGTTTAACTTTTAGACTTTGCGGTGACCAGTCTGACCTTTAGACTTCGTGTGGACCAGTTTAACTTTTAGACTTCTTGGGAACCAGTTTAACTTTAGACTTCGCGGGAACCAGTCTGACCTTTAGACTTCGTGTGGACCAGTTTAACTTTTAGACTTCGTGGGAACCAGTTTAACTTTTAGACCCCGTGGGGACTAGTTTAACTTTTAGATTTTGTCGGGACCAGTCCGACTTTTAGCCCTCGTGGAGACCAGTTTAAGTTTTAGACCTCGTGAGGACCAGTTTAAGTTTTAGACCTCGTGGAGACCAGTTTAAGTTTTAGACCTCGTGGGGACCTGTCTGACTTTTAGACTTCATGGGGACCAGTCTGACTTTTAGACCTCGTGGAGACCCATCTGTCTTGTGGGGACCTTCTGTAAGGTCCTCACTTTGCCCTGCAGGTCTCGGGGTTCACGTCTGAACCCGTTGAGCCTGAGTGCTTCTGTCATGTGAGGCTCCACCAGCAGGGGGAGCTGTGCTCACAATGCTGCAGCGCCCCACACACACCTGGACACCAACACACACACACACAGGTTGTTAGCGGAGGACTTTAGGTCTCCTGCTCCAGTTTCTTCAGTAACATAAAAGAATGAGTTAGAATGAAGACGAAGGACTGAAGCAGTCGGAGATGAAGATGTTGGGTTGTAAAGGTCGGAGAACAAAGCGTCCCTCGCTGAGCTCGAGGTGACGAGCTGCTGCGTCTGATCAGCAATCCAACAGTAATTCAATTAAATGAACGAACACATTAACATAATCCGGTGTTTTCAGATCTCCTCGGTGAGGCCCAGAGCGAATCCCCTCTCTGTACACCGTCCCGCTGTCCCTCTGTCCATCCGTCAGTCAGGCCGTCCACCCTGTCACTCTCCATCAGTCTTCTTGGTGACAGGATGCTGGTGGTAACCCGCGGTGATGGGAGGCCACTCTAATATGTAAAGCAGGCCGTCTGGACGCAGGCCGAGCTGTCAGGCGTCCGGCTGCCTGTAGCTGTGTGTGTGTGTGTGTGTGTGTGTGTGTGTGTGTGTGTGTGTGTGTGTGTGTGTGTGTGTGTGTGTGTGTGTGTGTGTGTGTGTGTGTGTGTGTGTGTGTGTGGGAGAGGGGGAGGGAGAGGGGGAGCTCAGCTCGACCCAAATCTATGCTAATGTGACATTTCAGACTCATTTACATATGAACACATCAAAGTTTCTCACATCCGGAATCTCTTGTTTTATTTCCTTCATCATACAAAGGTCGATCAATAAGTTCAGAGTGTCCCTGAACGCAGCACGGTGCTGTACACGGAGGATCAATGAGTTTTTGACCAACACGTTAACGCGTGTTGTCGCGTTCATGCACCAGGATGCTCCTTTACTTTCTCCTTTTCCTTCCCTTCACAATAAGAGCGCGAGCCTCTGCCCTGATGTTGCTGTGACCTCTGCAGCGCTGCGTTTTAATCCTCCTCCTGTTCGACCTCGACGCGCCGCGGTTCCCATCAGGAGCGGCATCACGCCCGTCCGACATTCACAGGTCGATCCGCTGCAGGAGGCGCCGCCGCCAGAACCAGGACACGGACCCAGAACCGTGTGACCTGCTGCTTCACAGGTCCGGCATCAGGAGGGAGGCGTCGCAATAAACCTCAAAGGTCGTCAGTCGTCTGAAAACTTCCTGCAGCAACCAGCAGGAGGCGCCAGAAACACTGTGAGGGTCCGACAGCGTGAACACACGGGGCCTTTATTTCCTACGAATAATTCATATCAACAAATGTTTTCAAACTGATTTTATCATGAGAACTTTCACACGTGAAAATGATGTAGTAAAGAGCGGAGCAGGTTAATTCATTTGAATGCAAATGAACGCATCGACCAATCAGAGCGCGAGGAAGGTGATGTCACCTGTTTGTTTGTAAATGTTCCCTGAGAAGTATTTGGACGAGGTGGGGAGGAGTGAGGGGCGGATCTGATACTATGCCCCGCCCACCACTACTTGAAACTTGACCTAACCCAGGACCTGCCAATCAAACGGCCTCGCCCCCAAACACAGCTGCGTTTAAGACCTAAATTTAATTTTGTTTTTTAAATTTCCATTTGTTTCATTTAATTTAATTTTTGGGTGTTGATGTTGTTCTCACACACACACACACACACACACACACACACACACACACACACACACACACACACACACACACACACACACACACACACACACAGACCTGCTGCTGGTCAGCTGTATCAGACCACATATCAAAACATGAGTTCTTATTGATGAAGTTGTGTTGCAGCGGACATCCTGATGGTGTGTGTGTGTGTGTGTGTGTGTATGTATGTGTGTGTGTGTGTGTGTTCATCTGCTCGGCTGAACAGTTTTCATATCACAACAACTTCCTGCTGCTTTGAAATGTGACGCTGTGTTTCAGCAGCCAAACTGTCAGCATGAGACGTTTTCACACCCGAAAGAGGCTACACACACACACACACACACACACACACACACACACACACACACACACACACACACACACACACACACACACACACACACACACACACACACACTCTGTGGTCCTGGCACCGGGCTGCTGTTGGGCTGCAGAGTGTCGGGGGAGACGCGGTGGTCGGACAGGTCACCCAGCTCGGTTGGCAGCTCGGCTCCGGCCTTGGCTCGACTCTCCACCACCGTCTGCACACACTCATGGTGTTGGCAGGTCACACACACACACACACACACACACACACACACACACACACACACACACACACACACACACACACACACACACACACACACACACACACACACACACATCTAATCCCCCCTCCTCCTGCTGGCTGCAGATTACACACCTACATGCTGGATGGGAGGTGATGGGGGGAAGGTATGCCCCAACACCTCACACACACACACACACACACACACACACACACACACACACACACACACACACACACACACACACACACACACACACACACACACACACACACACACACACACACACACACACACACACACACACACACACACACAGGCCTGATGTCAGCTGGCTGTGAAAGGCGGAGGCTGACCACTCGCTGTGATTAAGCACCAACTGGGCTCTGGCCAGCGGACTGGAGCTCCGCCATGCTGCTCCTCCACCAGCCAACACCCTCCTCCTTCATCTCCTCCTCCTCTTCCTCCTCCTCCTCTCAGAGGAAGTGTCCACTCTCAGCAACAAGTTTTTCACAGCCACCTACGATGCTTCTGAACACGGAGACTTTCATCAGGACCACAAACACCGTCTGATGTCATCTTCAACAAGCTCCTCCCACAATCAGTGAAAACGATCCTGCAGCATCACAGTGGCAGCTGATTGGCGACTCCCTGCGTGTGCTGACGCCTCCGGGCCACTAGAGGTCACTGTGTCAGGGAGTCATGAGTTTTGCTGTGGTTGTGACGTGAATCTTTTAGTTTTGAAGTGTTCATCCAACATCATGAGAAGTTCGAACACGTATGACCTGTCAGACTGATGTGTTATTGATCTGTTATTAATCTGTTATTGATGTGTTATTGATGTTATTAATGTTATTGATGTGTTATTAATCTGTTATTGATGTTATTAATCTGTTATTGATGTGTTATTAATGTTATTGATGTGTTATTGATGTTATTGCGCTTTTATTGATGTTATTGATGTGTTATTGATGTTATTGACGTGCTATTGATCTGTTATTCAGCCAATGATCAATGCATCTCATCTGCGGGAGTTCAATTTCTGAGGAATAATTTGAAGAAATGGCATCACATTTGAAAGCAGCAGGAAGTTGTTGTGATATGAAAACTGTTCAGCCGAGCGGATGAACACACACACACACACACACACACACACACACACACACACACACACACACACACACACACACACACACACACACACACACACACACACACACACACACACACACACACACACACACACACACACACACACAGTGTGGTTGATGAAGCATGAAGTCCGGACTGCAGCCAGCTCCTCTCCAGCCTCAGCGGATAATCTGAAGCTACTGCTCGCCTGCTGCTTCACTGAGGGCGCCCAGTGGGATGCACGCCATCCTAGCTCCGCCTCTGGTGCTCCATCCATCCATCATCCATCATCCATCCATCATCCATCATCAGGAGGTCCCTGAAGGTCCCTAAAGGTCTCTGAAGGTCCCTGAAGGTATCTGAGGGTCTCTGAATGCTCCTGATGGTCCCTGAAGGTCTCTGAAGGCTCCTGGAGGCTCCTGGAGGTCCCTGAAGGTCTCTGAAGGCCCCTGAAGGTCTCTGAAGGTCTCTGAAGGCTCCTGGAGGTCCATGAAGGCTCCTGAATGTCCCTGAAGGCTCCTGGATATCCTTGAAGGTCCCTGAAGGCCTCTGTATGTTCCTGATGGTCCCTGACTGCTCCTGAAGATCCCTGAAGGTTCCTGTTAACTCACTGTCTCCCTAATGGCCCCATCCTTATGTTAATCAGAGTCTTCGTTCTCAGGCTGATGGTGTAGTGGTGGTGGTGGAAGGGGTAGGGGGGGATAATGTGAGTGTAAAGGTCAAAGGTCGTCTCTCAGTAACAGAGGAGGAGGAGAAGCCGGGTGTCCTCGCGGCAGTGAACGCACCGTCGAGCCGCTTCCTCATTTCATGTGGAAAAACCAACTAATTACGTGGAAATATGATAATGTATTATGCTGCGGGAGCCGCCGCCCAGCGCCGCTGATTACCCAGAGTGCTCTGCTCCCCCTGACCCCCCCTCTCCTGGTATTTCTCCCAGGGAGTCTCGCCCTTTCACGACTGGAGAAACATTAGCGGCCAGTCCGGCTTGTTTTGCATCAAAACGATGCCTCATCTGCATAATCTGAGCATGAGCTCCTCCCTCCTCATCGCTGCCAGCGAAGGTCACACCCCCCTTCACCCCTCAATCCCTGTCTTCCTCAGGAGGTGATTCTCCCCCTCTTTCGTCCTCTCTTTATCATCTCCTCCTTCAGTCTGGCCTCACCTGATACTGCCGGCCCGGCTGCAGGCGGGTGTGTGTGAGATCTTTATCCCTCTGTCCTCTCCTGAGGTGAGGAGGAGAAGGAGGAGGGGAGGAAGAGGAGGAGGAGGGGAGGGGCAGGAGGAGGAGGGTGTCATTTCGTCAGTCAATCAGTGTGACGTATTGAAGCTGACAGGTTCTCAGTGTGACTCTCACTGGTCACCAGTTCCACTCTTTAATGGGTCTAATGGTCTGAGAGGAGATCAGCCTGCAGAGACAGAGACAGACAGAGAGACAGATGAGGATGTTGATGGTGGTGATGATGATGGTGGTGGTGATGGTGGTGGTGGTGATGGTGATGATGGTGATGAGGATGATGGTGATGATGGTGATGGTGATGATGGTGAGGCTGATGATGATAGTGATGGTGATGATGGTGATGATGTTGATGGTGGTGATGGTGGTGATGGTGAGGCTGATGATGATGATGATGATGATGAGGATGATGTAGATGAGGATGAGTGAAACCTTGAGTGCAGCTGCTTCCTCTCAGATAGTAATGATGGAGGAATATGCAGCGTTTGAACGTGTTGATGAAGACGTCCTCGTCTCTGCGGCTCTTCGTGGGTCGTTGCCACGAGGCCGGCAGCAGAATCAGAGCAGCCGGCTGAGATTCTGAGATTCTGCTGCCAGCGGCTGCAGCTTTCATCTGCACATTTATTTGTGGCTGTAAGAAATGCTCTGCTTGGACCGGGGCTGCGTACCTGAATAACTACTGAACTGCAGAAAAGCTTAGAGCGAGCGTCCTCTCTTTGGCAGCCGGGGAGGGGGAGGGGGGGCAGTCCTGATTCCTTCTCTGCACTTCAGCAGCCAGAGAATCCAGCGGCTCCAACACACGACGGAGCTCCAAACTAAAAGTTCAAGGCCAACAAAGTAAATTCTTCCTCCTCCGCTGCCTCCGCTCGTCAGCAGGCTGTTCCAGGATTTCGTTATGGGTCAGTGAAGAAGGGAAATTAATTTCAGCGGAGGAGTCACGGCGTCAGGCTGACAGGGGCCTGGGGCTGAGGGGGGGCGGGCACGGGGCCAAACGCCGTGGCGAGCTCCGGAGTCACCACGCAAAAAGGGTAACAGTCAGAAGGGATCAGAGAGGCCGGACAGTCAGCTGGAAGTCAGTCAGAGCTGCAGCGACGCCTCCAACAAACACCAACACATCTCACAGACTTTCTGAGGCCGCAGCAGCTGCTTCGTTAGTTGGTTGGTTAGTTAGTTTGTTAGTCAGTTGGTTAGTTTGTTAGTTGTTTTGTTAGTCAGTTGGTTACTCGGTTGGTTAGTTTGTTAGTCTGTTGGTTATTTGGTTAGTCGGTTGGTTATTTAGTTGGTTAGTTTGTTAGTCGGTTGGTTAGTTAGTTGGTTAGTTTATTAGTCAGTTGGTTAGTTGAGTAGTCAATTGGTTAGTTAGTTCGTTGGTTAGTTTATTAGTTAGTCAGCTACTTTATTGGTCAGTTGGATAGTTAGTTAGTTTATTAGTCAGTTGGTTAGTTAGCTGGTTACTTTGTTAGTCGGTTGGTTAGTTAGTTAGTTTATTAGTCAGTTGGTTAGTTTGTTGGTTAGTTGGCTGGTTGGTTGGTTAGTTAGTTTATTAGTCAGTTGGTTAGGTAGGTAGGTAGTTACTTTATTAATCCCCGAGGGGAATTTTTTTTTCGCTACAGCAGCATACAGAAGCAATAAGATAGTAATAGAAATAATAGAATAAAATAATAGAATATAATAATAGAAAAGCAATAAAATAGCAGTAAATAGTAGTAAAAATATTAAATATAAAATGCACAGTATATACATTATATACAGTACAGTATATATCTATATATATTATATCCAAACAAACCAAGACACACAGTCAACAGTGTTATTGTTATGTGATGGATTTTGCCAGAGGTGAGTTATTGTACAGTCTTATTGCGGTCGGCAGGAATGATCTCCTGTATCAGGAATGATCTCCTGTATCTGGAATGATCTCCTGGATCTGGAATGATCTCCTGTATCAGGAATGATCTCCTGTATCTGTCCTTGTGACAGCAGAGCTGGAGGAATCTTTTAGAGAAAGTGCTCCTCTGTCCCTGCAGCAGGTGGAGAGGGTGGTCAGGATTATCCAATATGGATAATAGTTTGTTCAGCGTCCTCCTCTCCACCACCTTTTCCAGACTATCCAGATTGTAGCCGATGATGGAGCCGGCCTTCTTAACCAGTTTGTTAAGTCTGTTGGTGTCACCGGCTCCAATGCTGCTCCCCCAGCAGACCACAGTGAAGTACAATGCACTGGTCACAACAGATGGTAGAACATCTCCAGCATCTTGCTGCACACATTGAAGGATCGAGGTTTCCTCAAGAAAAAGAGTCGACTCATCCCCTTCTTGTAGACAGCATTGATGTTGGTCTTCCATTTCAGTCTGTTGTTGATGGACACACCCAGGTACTTGTACTCCTCCACCATGTCCACCTCCTCTCCCAGAACTCTCAGCGGTTGTGGAGCCGTCGTCTTCCTCCTGAAGTCGACCACCATCTCTCTGGTCTTGGCCACGTTCAGGAGCAGGTGATTCCTTCCTGCCCACTCCACAAAGTCCTCCACTACTGCCCTGTACTCCTCCTCCCATCCATCCCTTATACATCCGACCACTGCAGAGTCATCAGAGAACTTCTGCAGATGTCTTGACTCTGAGTTGTTCTGGAAGTCAGTGGTGTAGAAGGTGAACAGGAAGGGAGACAGAACAGTTCCCTGAGGAGCTCCAGTACCACTGACCACCGTATCAGACAGAACACTGCCCAGACGGACAAACTGTGGTCTGCCTGTCAGGTAGTCAGTGATCCAGGAGACGGTGGGCGTGTCCACCCCCTCCACCCGCAGCTTCTCACTCAGCAGCAGTGGTTGGATGGTGTTGAATGCACTGGAGAAATCAAAGAAAGTGATTCTCACAGAGTCACCGGTTCCATCCAGGTGAGACTGAGCTCGTTGCAGCAGGTAGATGATGGCGTCGTCCACTCCCACACGAGGCTGGTACGCAAATTGCAGAGGGTTCAGAGAAGATTTCACCAGCAGCCTGAGGTGGGCCAAGACCAGCCTCTCCAGCACCTTCATCACATGAGATGTGAGGGCAACCGGACGGTAGTCGTTGAGGCCGGATGGAGTCGTCTTCTTCGGTACAGGAACCAGGCAGGACGTCTTCCACAGCACCGGGACCTCCTCCTGCTTCAGGCTCAGGTTGAAGAGGTGTTGTAGGACCTCAGCCAGCTGGACGGCGCAGGTCTTCAGGACCCCGGGGCTGATGCTGTCAGGTCCTGCAGCCTTGCGCTGGTGGATTCTCTCCAGCTGTCTCCTAACCTGGCCAGTCGTCACAGAGAGGGGGGTTGTGGGGGGGGGGGGGTCAAGGTGTCGATGGAGGAAGAGCCCTTTGAGACTGAGGGCTCTATGCAGTTCACCAGGGGGGGCAGACGGGGGAGAGGGGGAGGCAGCAGAGGTGTTTGGGAGGTGTAAGGTGTGGAGGAGACAGATGAGAGTGGTGAACTAAACCTGTTGAAGAAACAGTTTCATTCATTTGACCTCTCCAGGGAGCCCCCTGGTTGTTCCTCTCCAGGTTCCCCCTGGTTGTTCCTCTACAGGGAGCCCCCTGGTTGTTCCTCTCCAGGTTCCCCCTGGTTGTTCCTCTCCAGGTTCCCCCTGGTTGTCTCTGTCTCCCCTTGAACCCAGTAACCTCCTTCATCCCGGTCCACACCTCCCTCACGTTGTTCTGTTGGAGTTTGGCCTCCAGCTTCCTCCTGTAGGAGTCCTTGCACTCTCTCATCTTCTCCTTCAGGTGGCGCTGCACTCTCCTGAGCTCCTCCCTGTCCCCAGACCTGAAGGCTGGTTTCTTTTTATTAAGAAGAACTTTCAGGTCACTGGTGATCCACGGCTTGTTGTTGGGGAAGCAGTGTCCAGTCCGGGACGGTACGGTGGTGTTCACAGAATCTGATGTATTCTGTGATACAGTCCGTCCTGCTGTTGATGTCCTCCCCATGTGGTCCACACAGCACATCCCAGTCCGTGGACTCAAAGCAGTCCTGCAGGGCGTCTTTAGCCTCCTGTGTCCACCTCCTCACAGTCCTGGTGGTTACAGGCTGCCTCTGCATCAGGGGAACATACCTGGGAGTCAGCAGGACCAGGTTGTGGTCTGATCTACCAAAGGGGGGGGAAGGGCAGTAGCACTGTATGCATCCATGGCATTAGCATACAGTAGGTCCAGAGTTTTATTGTTCCGTGTGGGGCAGTTCACATACTGGTGCAAAGTTGGCAGTACTTTATCCAGACTGGTTAAAGTCTCCAGTAACTGCCAAAAATGCACCGGGATGCTTAGTCTGAAGTTTGGACACAGTGGAGTGGATGGTGTCCACTGCTGCCTCTACGTCAGCTGATGGAGGAACGTACACAGCGATAACAATGGCGGACGTGAACTCCCTCAGTAAATAATACGGACGCATCCCCACGGCTAGAAGTTCAATGTCCGGGCTACAGAAACGTTCCTTCACACACGTGGTCGGGATTGCACCACCTCTCGTTCACATAGACTGCAATCCCTCCACCTTTCTTCTTGCCGCTCCGAACAACGTCTCCGTCCGCCCGAACAGTCCTGAAGCCGGGTACGGCCGCGCTGTGGTCCGGGAGATGTGAGTGCAGCCATGTCTCGGTGAAACACATGATGCTGCACTCCCGGTACTCTCTCTGGGTCTTTACCAGCGCACCGAGCTCGTCCGTCTTGTTGGCCAACAACCTCACGTTCCCCATTAAGATCTCCGGTACCGCTGGTTTATATTTCCTCCTTTTCGCCTTCAGCTTAGCTCCAGCTCTGCAACCTCGACGTCTTCTCCGAAGTTCAACGGGGATTTCAGGCCTCGCTCCGGGCAGCAGCAGTAGAGGTCTACTCAGCGCGATCAGCTGATCACGAGAGTAAACAATAACAATGCCCCCAACCAGAAACGTGGAAAAGTTACGGTCCATTGTCTGACCGTTAACTTAACACACGTGAGAAAGAAAAAAGAACAAATCCGAAGAGGAGAAAGGCTTAAAAAATACTTAATATAAAACACACTCGAGGGGGGAGGGCTGCTGTAACAGGCAGCCGCTAGCGCGGCGCCATCTTGAGAACCAACCAACCATCTTGAGTTAGTTTGGTTGGGTAGTTTATTAGTCAGTTGGTTGGTTACTTAGTTAGTTGGTTGGTTTATTAGTCAGTTGGTTAGTTAGTTGGTTACTTTGTTAATCAGTTGGTTAGTTTGTTAGGTTTTTTTTAGTCAGTTGGTTAGTTAGTTTATTAGTCAGTTGGTTAGTTTGTTAGTTAGTTAGTTGGTTGGTTAGTTTATTAGTCAGTTGGTTAGTTTGTTGGTTGGTTAGTTTATTAGTCAGTTGGTTAGTTACTTAGTTAGTCAGTTAGTTGGTTGGTTTATTAGTCAGATGGTTAGTTAATTGTTTGGTTAGTTTGTTAGGTTTTTGGTTAGTTAGTTGGTTGGTTAGTTAGTTGGTCGGTTAGTTTATTAGTCAATTGGTTAGTTGGTTAGTCGGTTGGTTAGTTGGTTAGTTTGTTAGTTCTCTTGCAGCTTCTCCTCCTTCACTCTGATAAAACATGTTCTCCTCTTTTAAAAAATTTCCCCTCGGGGATTAATAAAGTAACTACCTAACCAAACCTAACCTAAAGGGAAATGTCTCCGATTCCTCATGATCGGAGGTGTTTTTGAGTTAAACACAGCGCTGATGAAGAGTGACACTCTCTGGTCTCGTCCAATCAGATGAGACCTGATGGGTTCTTCTTCAGGGTTTGTTTCAGTCTGTGTTTGATGAGGAACCAGGAGGGAGTTCTCCTCAGAGCTGCTTTCCACCATGTGTTCAAACGCTCAGAGAACAAACAGGAAGGAAACCGGACCAGTTACATTTTTACCTCCACAAAGACGCTCCATCATACTTTCTCCGTCTGCTCCTCAAATCCCTAAAACTCTTTCACAAACATTTTTACTGAGTAACAGCTCGTTTTATTTTTTAAATCTTTGAAGAGTCAAACTTCAATTTTCTTTCATTCCTTCATGTTTACTTTGGTTTATTTACCTTCCTGTATGTTCATTCTGCAGCAGATTTTCCTCCTCTCCTCCATAAATTTCACCTGGACAGAAATAATAATAAAATCGTATTATCCCTGTAATATTAGCCCACCCTAGCTCCGCCCACCTGTCACATTGACATTAACGCTCCTCACCAGTGCTAACCATCATGGAGGACATGAGACTGGAGCAGAAATAACGTCTGCAGAGGTTTCACCGACGTGCTGTCGCTCTCCGCTCCTCCTGCAGGAGGCGCTGCATCGTTCACAGCACACAGCGGACGGCGTGCTGCTCCCTGCTGATTGGTTGGAGGCTGGTGGTGTTGACTCGGCTGATCTGCTTCTTCCATTAAAGGAGACTTCCTGCAGAATCCATCAGAGGAAGGTTAACGAGGACAACAGACATGATAACTCAGAGATAGTTCTGTTGGTTCTGTTGTTAGAACTTCAGTATAATAGAACCTGTGATGTTCTGTTGGTTCTGTTGTCAGAACTTTAGTATAATAGAACCTGTGATGTTCTGATGTTGTTATAAGGTTCTGTATAAATACGTTTATAAATAAAGTTTTTTCTTTAATGAAATCACTTCTGCTCGGTTTCCCTCCAGTTGTCTGAACCTTCAGGATGAAGAACCGGGTTGTGGAGCTGTGATCGGATCCCCCGGTTGGTTCCGGTCGGAGGAGGATTGGAGCAGACGGAGATGAAGCCTGAGAGACGGGCTGTAAAAATAAAAGTCCAGGAAACTCTTCACCTCACTTCCTGTCTCTCTCTCTGCTTCAGGACAGCCTCTCTCACCCCCCAACCCATCTCCCCTCCCACTCCCACTCCCACTCCCCATCCCCCTCCTCTCCTCCCCCTCTCACCCCCCCCTCTCCTCGCCTCACTCTGAGTTGGACCCAGACGTGTTTTGGTGACTGCAAGCTGTGGAGGGGGGGTTGGCGGCAAACAATGAGTGTGAACTGTGTGTGTGTGTGTGTGTGTGTGTGTGTGTGTGTGTGTGTGTGTGTGTGTGTGTGTGTGTGTGTGTGTGTGTGTGTGTGTGTGTGTGTGTGACAGCATTCCTCTTCCTCTGAGCGCGTGCAGAAGGTGAAGAAGACGGAGACGAAGACTGAGCTGCAGCAGCCGGAGGTAGGTGTCGACACACTCCTCACATCAGAGGAAACACAGCCAGGCAAGCTTCAGACGGACGCTCACACTCTGGAAACTTTCAGACTTCAAATCCTGCAGATCCTACACACTCTCACACACTCTCACACTCTCACACACACACACACACACACACACACACACACACACACACACACACACACACACACACACACACACACACACACACACACACACACACACACAAGTACAGAAATACACGAGTACACAAGTAGACGGAGCAGACTGACATGCACTCGCTGTTAAAATCCTGGACAGATCATCGAGAGAACAGATCAGCTGATCACAGAGCAGAACAGCTCAGGTGGAACGACTTCACATCTCAGTGTGTGAACAGAAACTCAAGTACAGACAAGTCAGACTGAGTCACAGGAGGATCAACTGTCTGATGAACACCTACTGATACAACTCAAACACTGTGTCAAAGATGAACCCACAAAGGGTTAAACACATGTATGAACGTTCAAACACGTGTGGAAACCGTTAAAGTCATTAAAAGACAAACTCCCGTACCAACAGAAAGCAACATCAGACTAATTAACCACCTCTGAAAGAGATTTGTACAAACAATTCTCTTTATGAACAATAAGTCGTGTACGAATGGAAAAACTCTCTCACAAACACAAGAACTCAGAAACTCTAGTAACAACAATGATATTCAAAGACTAATATCTTCAAACGTTGGAAGTACTTTTAATTTATCTGAGTTCACGGTGGATATAAACTGATGGGCAATTATTGCGGATATATAAACAAATACAGTAAATATAAACAAATAAATATTAGAAAAACTTTGTTTGAACAGATGAACTCTCAATCCATAAATTCCAACCTAACCAGTTAAACTCCAACATAACCAGTTCAACTCCAACACAACCAGTTAAATTCCAACATAACCAGTTAAACTCCAAACAACCAGTTTAACTCCAACACAACCAGATAAACTCCAACATAACCAATTAAACTCCAACATAACCAGTTAAACTCTAACATAACCAGATAAACTACAACATAACCAATTAAACTCCAACATAACCAGTTAAACTCCAACATAACCAGTTCAACTCCAACACAACCAGTTAAATTCCAACATAACCAGTTAAACTCCAAACAACCAGTTTAACTCCAACACAACCAGATAAACTCCAACATATCCAATTAAACTCCAACATAACCAGTTAAACTCTAACATAACCAGATAAACTACAACATAACCAATTAAACTCCAACATAACCAATTAAACTCTAACATAACCAGTTAAACTCCAACATAACTAGTTCAACTCCAACATAACCAGTTAAACTCCAAACAACCAGTTCAACTCCAACACAACCAGTTCAACTCCAACACAACCAGTTAAATTCCAACATAACCAGTTAAACTCCAAACAACCAGTTCAACTCCAACCTAATCAGTTAAACTCCAACATAACCACATAAACTCCAACATAACCAGTTAAACGCCAACATAACCAATTAAACTCCAACATAACCAGTTAAACTCTAACATAACCACATAAACTCCAACATAACCAGTTAAACTCCAACATAACCAATTAAACTCCAACATAACCAGTTAAACTCTAACATAACCAGATAAACTCCAGCATAACCAGTTAAACTCCAACACAACCAATTAAACTCTAACATAACCAGATAAACTACAACATAACCAGTTAAACTCCAACATGACCAGTTAAACTCTAACATAACCAGATAAACTCCAAACAACCATTTAAACTCCAAACAACCAGTTAAGCTCTAACATAAGCAGGTCTGTCTGGTCATCCTCCCTCCCCCCGCCCTCCCCACCCTGTGTTACCCTGTGATCCTGACACTAACGTGGAGGTCAAAGGTCATCAGGCAGCAGTGATGTCATGAATTAAAGTGAAGTGTCATCAGCTCATCTGTTGGATGGGAAGTGACACGCTGGCTCCAGTTGGTACCCCCGCTTTGAATCCTCCCCCCCACACACACACACACACACACACACACACACACATGCTCCCGCTCCACTGTCCTGGGACACCTCCAGCACCTCTGCAGGGTCACACAGATTAACCCCTAGTTTCCTGCAGTTGGCTGGGTTTGAAGTGGAATGGAGGGAGAAAGCGTCTTCCGGCCGGGCGTACGGAGCAGCGGGGGAAGAAGCTGCGCCGGCCAGCTGCATGCTGGGAGTTTTTTTTCAGGGTGTAGAGGGTTTAGAGGAGTTGTGGTGCTGGATGAGGACAGTCAGAGGAATCAGAGCTGAGGACACACTGCTCAGGACTCTTGGTGAGTACCGGAGGAGGAAGTCTGTGTTGGAAGAGGTCAAAGGTCGCGTTTACAGCAGGGTTGGTTGACGAGGGTCATCAGCTATTCGATGCAGAAACAAAACCAACGGTTACAACAGGTTCAGCAGAAGAAGTTTTAAAGTCAAACTGATGTTAGAGTAGAAAGTTTCCTGTTTTCCTTCAACACAAGAATAAAGCTACTGCTGCTGCCACCTTCTGGTGGCTCAGGGACACGACAGGTTCACCAACGGTGTGTTTGTTCTGCTGCGTTTGCTCAGATAATCACTGCAACCTCCGTTTTGGCATCTTTTAGCTCCTCATTTTGGTTTTGCGGCGCGTTTTCAGTCCTCCGTGTTTCCATGAAAAACTGAAACCAACAAAATGACGACTAAACTTCGACTCATTCCAAAGAACGACAAACCGTTCGGTTCCTGATGTTCACTTCTATCACACTGCCTCCATTTGCTACTTCCTGTGATCTGAACACTTCCTGTTGACGCCTCCTGGAACAGAAACACTGCAGCTTCAGTTTCTGCAGGAAAGTTAATACGGAGCACCATTCAGCACAGGTTCTGTTTCCTTCAGACTGAACTTTGTTGCCAAACTGTTTTCCTCCTGCAGACCGAAGACGAAGTGGACCGACCCGGAACCACCAAAGCCTTCAGAACACCTGAACAACTCACCTGAACGTCTCACCTGAGCGGGGACCCGAGGTCCTCCCTGGTCCAGCATGGCATCCGGCGGGGCTTCGGTGCCGCTGCTGCTGCTGCTGGTGATGACGGCCGCCTGCAGCCGGACTCTGGTGGTACTGAATTCGGGCCTGGAGGTCAGCAGAGGTCGCTCAGCCTTCGTCACAGAGGCGGAGCTGCAGATCGGCGTGGACCCGAGCGCCGACTGTAAGGTGGAGGTGGTGACGAATGAGCCGCTGACTCAGAGGGTTGGCAGGCTGAGGCCACAGGTGAGGACAGGTGAGGACAGGTGTGTCAGTCCGGCGGCTTCGGCACCGGGTCGGTGACATGGTTCTGTTGGTCTGCAGGTGTTCGACTGCAGCTTCCTGCGGGACGAGGTCCAGTACATCCACAACGGCAGCCCGCTGCTGGACGAGGACGCCGTGATGCTCCGAGTCTACCGGTGAGTTCATTTATTTACTTTCTGAACATCAGACGTGTCCGGCAGGATGTCGATTACACGAGGACTCCGTGTTCTGTCCGTGTTCTGTCCATGTGCAGGTTCACATCCTCGCACACGCAGGTGGAGACGGCCGTCCTGAAGGTGCGGGTGGTGGACTCGGGCTCTGGCATGGTGCAGCTGGGCGGAGCTCCGCTGGTGGTCCCTCGGTTCTACGGTCTGTCCAACGCCATCGACCGCTCGGTGCTGAACATCCGGACTGCGGGCGACCTGGTCTGCACCGTCCGACTGATGACCTCTGACCTCAGCGTCCCAGCCGTGGGTCAGCTGGTGAGGGAGGAGGAGTCCACGCAGAGGAGGGGTGCGTTGCATCGATCATAATAAAGAATTAAAAAGTGCATTGATTGAAAAGTCAAATCAAATGTAAACATTAAAAACATGATAATAAATATGTAAATAAATAAATAGAGATAAAGCAGACGTGTTGTTGAAAACCCCAACAGGCCGGACGGCGGCGGCGCTCTGTCCAGGAAACAAACCGTGTCTTCACGACACGCAGCAGCTTCACTTCCTGAAAACCAGCTGTCAGGACTTCCTGAGCTCCAGACTGAAGTACCAGCACCTCAGCCCTCCGTCACCGCAGGTCGACTACATCCCCATCAGGGTGGAACTGAGGGAGCAGGCCACCCGGGCCCTGCTGGAGGTATGGGAGGAGATAATCATAATAATGATAATAAGATCAATAACGATCAGACACGCTGGTTATTATCCATTTCACAGCACTCGTGTGGAAATGATCCAACAGAGCTGAGAAACTCCAGATTGTGTTGAGTCAGTAGTTGGCAGTCAGGAGGCGACATCCCACCTCCATGTTGGTCTGTGGGGAGGGGGGGGGGTCTCCTTGTTAGCACGTAAACAGCAGTCTTCATGTCAGACATGTCATTTCTAACACATCTGATTGGCTGCTCTTGGCCATCGCAGCGTGTTGCTTCACACCTGCTCCGTGTCGCTAAGTGTTGTTCCTCCTCCCAGTCGGAGGCCGTGTGGTTGCCGGTTCTGATCCACGGAGCCGTGCAGAACCAGCCGCCCCGGCCCGCCTTCATGGCCTCCTTCATCCTGGAGGTGGACCAGTTCGTCCTGACACCGCTCACCACCGCCGCCCTGGACGCCAGCGACCTCGAGACGCCGCAGGACCGGTTGGTGTTTAACGTGAGCGCCCCCCCCGCCGAGGGTTACATCACCCACCTGGACGACCACACCAAGCCCGTCCGCTCCTTCACATGGCCGGACCTGCACGACATGAAGGTGGCCTACCAGCCGCCCAACAGCAGCCAGTCGCAGCGCCGGAACCTCGAGGTAACATCGACAACACAAAGACCACCAACAGAGAAACCATCTCGACTCATCAGTTGATTTATGAACCTGATAAACATCATCAGAGTTCAAAGTTTAACTGAATGAGATCAGTTGGTAAATGGAGCCGTTACTGAACCACTGAATGTTTTATTCAACCAAACGATTCATTTACAAGCTCTGAGGCGGGAACACTTGCAGCTGACCCATTAGTGACGAGGACCTTTAACGCAAAACACCACAGACCAAAAGAACTGTAAACGTATTTATGTGAAACAATATTAAAATATGTACAAAAGTCTCACAGATGAAGGGTTCATACAACCAAACCAAACCAAAATAAACTTCAACCCAGGAGTTCTGTTGGCCCACCCACGGGCCCTCAGAACGCTCCGGGTGTGTAGCGGGTTTGACTTGGTTCAGAAGAGCTCGTTAACTGGACCTGATTTACACATTTCAGCCAATCATGGAGCTTCATTCTGTCCCCATGTCTCTCGGCAGGTGGAGTTCCATGTGATTGACAGCTCCTACCTGAGCAGCCCGCCCATCGTGGTCCACATCTCCATCAGGGTGTCTGAAACGAACGCACCCAGAGTGTCCTGGAACATGGGTACGTTTGTCTCCCGCTCGGGGATGTCAGAGCGTCTCCGCTGTGATGATGTCAGAGCGTCTCCGCTGTGATGATGTCAGAGCGTCTCTGCTGTCTCAGGTCTGGATCTGCTGGAGGGACAGTCTCGACCAATCACGTGGGAGGAGCTGCAGGTCGTCGACAACGACAACATCGACGCCGTGTACCTGCTGGCCGTGGACGGACCACTGCATGGACGTCTCAGTGTCAGAGGTGAGGGGTCAAAGGTCACAGAACCGTTTTAGCCGTGATTAAATGTCAGCTGTACGGAAATGAAAGTCTGACGTTCACACTCAGTTCTTCCTTTTAATTTATATAAAACTTAATGAATTCAAGTTTTTATTTGATATTTTAATAAAAACTGAGCCTATCAATTTTTATTTTTTTTATTTTTTATATAATTTTGGATTTAATTGTTCTGGTCTTTCATTAATCTCAGAAATCAGCCGCTTTGTAACGATGACACATTCAGACATCCACAACACTAAAATGTGATATCATAATTTAAGTATTTAATTATTTCCATGCTTATTTATTTATGTTGAAGTCATATTTTACCCTCTTATAATGTGATTCCGAGTTATTGTCCTGATGACGACCGATGACAGCAGCGGTCGGATCACCTGCAGAGTTCCCCTGTTCTCCTCTTCCCCTGTTCACCTGTTCTCCTGTTCACCTGTTCCCCTGTTCTCCTGCTCCCCTGTTCTCCTGTTCCCCTGTTCCCGTTCACCTGTTCTCCTCTTCCCCTGTTCACCTGTTCCCCTCTTCCCAGGTTCACCTGTTCTCCTGTTCCCCTGTTCTCCTGTTCTCCTCTTCCCCTGTTCACCTGTTCTCCTCTTCCGCTGTTCACCTGTTCTCCTCTTCCCCTGTTCCCCTGTTCTCCTCTTCCCAGGTTCACCTGTTCTCCTCTTCCCCTGTTCACCTGTTCCCCTCTTCCCAGGTTCACCTGTTCTCCTGTTCCCCTGTTCTCCTGTTCTCCTGTTCCCCTGTTCACCTGTTCTCCTCTTCCCCTGTTCTCCTCTTCCGCTGTTCACCTGTTCTCCTCTTCCCCTGTTCCCCTGTTCTCCTGTTCCCTTATTCACCTGTTCTCCTCTTCCCCTGTTCTCCTGTTCTCCTCTTCCCCTGTT
The DNA here is from genome assembly GCF_029030835.1 of Brachyistius frenatus. Taxonomy (NCBI): domain Eukaryota; kingdom Metazoa; phylum Chordata; class Actinopteri; family Embiotocidae; genus Brachyistius; species Brachyistius frenatus. The sequence continues at coordinate 50,569 of NW_027211132.1, forward strand.
CACCTGTTCTCCTCTTCCCCTGTTAACCTGTTCTCCTCTTCTCCTGTTCCCGTTCACCTGTTCTCCTCTTCCCCTGTTCACCTGTTCCCCTGTTCTCCTCTTCCCCTGTTCTCCTGTTCCTGTTCTTCTGTTCCCGTTCACCTGTTCTCCACTTCCCCTGTTCTCCTGTCCACCTGTTCTCCTCTCCCCCTGTTCTCCTGTTCCCCTGTTCCCCTGTCCACCTGTTCTCCTCTTCCCCTGTTCACCTGTTCCCCTGTTCACCTGTTCCCCTGTTCTCCTGTTCCCCTGCTCACCTGTTCTCCTCTTCCCCTGTTCCCCTCTTCTCCTCTTCCCCTGTTCACCTGTTCTCCTGTTCCCCTGTTCTCCTGTCCTCCTCTTCCCCTGTTCACCTGTTCACCTGTTCTCCTCCACCTGTTCTCCTCTTCCTCTGTTCTCCTCTTTCCCTGTTCTCCTGTTCCCCTGTTCACCTGTTCTGCTCTTCCCCTGTTCTCCTCTTCCCCTGTTCTCCTGTTCCCGTTCACCTGTTCTCCTCTTCCCCTGTTCACCTGTTCTCCTCTTCCCCTGTTCACCTCTTCCCCTGTTCACCTGTTCACCTGTTCTCCTCTTCCCCTGTTCTCCTGTTCCTGTTCACCTGTTCTCCTCTTCCCCTGTTCCCCTGTTCCCCTGTTCCCCTGTTCCCCTGTTCTCCTGTTCCCCTGTTCCCCTGTTCTCCTGTTCCCCTGTTCTCCTGTTCTCCTGTTCTCCTGTTCCCCTGTTCTCCTCTTCCCCTGTTCACCTGTTCTCCTCTTCCCCTGTTCTCCTGTCCTCCTCTTCCCCTGTTCACCTGTTCTCCTGTTCTCCTCTTCCCCTGTTCACCTGTTCTCCTCTTCCCCTGTTCTCCTGTTCACCTGTTCTCCTCTTCCCCTGTTCACCTGTTCCCCTGTTCTCCTCTTCCCCTGTTCTCCTGTTCCTGTTCTCCTGTTCCCGTTCACCTGTTCTCCACTTCCCCTGTTCTCCTGTCCACCTGTTCTCCTCTCCCCCTGTTCTCCTGTTCCCCTGTTCCCCTGTCCACCTGTTCTCCTCTTCCCCTGTTCACCTGTTCCCCTGTTCTCCTCTTCCCTGTTCTCCTGTTCCCCTGCTCAACTGTTCTCCTCTTCCCCTGTTCCCCTCTTCTCCTCTTCCCCTGTTCACCTGTTCCCCTGTTCTCCTGTTCCCCTGTTCCCCTGTTCTCCTGTTCTCCTGTTCCCCTGTTCTCCTGTTCCCCTGTTCCCCTGTTCTCCTGTTCTCCTGTTCCCCTGTTCTCCTGTTCCCCTGTTCTCCTGTTCCCCTGTTCCCCTGTTCCCCTGTTCTCCTGTTCCCCTGTTCCCCTGTTCCCCTGTTCCCCTGTTCCCCTGTTCCCCTGTTCTCCTGTTCCCCTGTTCCCCTGTTCCCCTGTTCCCCTGTTCCCCTGTTCTCCTGTTCTCCTGTTCACCTGTTCCCCTGTTCTCCTGTTCCCCTGTTCCCCTGTTCTCCTGTTCCCCTGTTCCCCTGTTCTCCTGTTCCCCTGTTCCCCTGTTCCCCTGTTCTCCTGTTCCCCTGTTCCCCTGTTCCCCTGTTCTCCTGTTCCCCTGTTCCCCTGTTCCCCTGTTCCCCTGTTCTCCTGTTCCCCTGTTCCCCTGTTCCTCTGTTCCCCTGTTCTCCTGTTCCCCTGTTCTCCTGTTCTCCTGTTCCCCTGTTCTCCTGTTCCCCTGTTCCCCTGTTCCCCTGTTCTCCTGTTCTCCTGTTCCCCTGTTCCCCTGTTCTCCTGTTCTCCTGTTCTCCTGTTCCCCTGTTCTCCTGTTCCCCTGTTCCCCTGTTCCCCTGTTCCCCTGTTCTCCTGTTCCCCTGTTCCCCTGTTCTCCTGTTCCCCTGTTCCCCTGTTCTCCTGTTCCCCTGTTCTCCTGTTCCCCTGTTCCCCTGTTCCCCTGTTCCCCT
>NW_027211132.1:57500-60000 GCF_029030835.1 Brachyistius frenatus
GGTCCGATCAGAACACGGTCCAATCAGAACACGGATCAAATCAGAACACGGTCCAATCAGAACACGGATCACATCAGAACACGGATCAAATCAGAACACGGATCCAATCAGAACACGGATCAAATCAGAACACGGTCCAATCAGAACACGGATCCGATCAGAACACGGATCAAATCAGAACACGGTCCAATCAGAACACGGATCAAATCAGAACACGGATCAAATCAGAACACGGATCCGATCAGAACACGGTCCAATCAGAACACGGTCCAATCAGAACACGGATCAAATCAGAACACGGATCAAATCAGAACACGGATCCAATCAGAACACGGATCAAATCAGAACACGGTCCAATCAGAACACGGATCCGATCAGAACACGGATCAAATCAGAACACGGTCCAATCAGAACACGGATCAAATCAGAACACGGATCAAATCAGAACACGGATCCGATCAGAACACGGTCCAATCAGAACACGGTCCAATCAGAACACGGATCACATCAGAACACGGATCAAATCAGAACACGGATCCAATCAGAACACGGATCAAATCAGAACACGGTCCAATCAGAACACGGATCCGATCAGAACACGGATCAAATCAGAACACGGTCCAATCAGAACACGGATCAAATCAGAACACGGTCCAATCAGAACACGGTCCAATCAGAACACGGATCAAATCAGAACACGGATCCAATCAGAACACGGATCAAATCAGAACACGGTCCGATCAGAACACGGATCAATCAGAACACGGATCCAATCAGAACACGGATCAAATCAGAACACGGTCCGATCAGAACACGGTCCGATCAGAACATGGATCCAATCAGAACACGGTCCGATCAGAACACGGATCAAATCAGAACACGGTCCGATCAGAACACGGTCCGATCAGAACACGGATCAATCAGAACACGGTCCGATCAGAACACGGTCCAATCAGAACACGGGAAACATGCTGATGATAATAATGCGTCATCAGTTGGTGTTTTGAGGTTCTGGTTCTGGTCGGATGAGTACATCTGAATACACCTGCTGTGGTTGATTGACACCTGTCAGCCGTCACACTTAAGGTCTGAGGTGAAGTCGGGCGACCATGTTTGTTTGTGTGCAGGCGGGAAGGCGTTCATGTTCAGTGTGCGTGACCTGAGGGAGGGCGTGGTCGTCTACCATCACTCCGACAGCGACTCCACCCGCGACCACGTCGTCTTCCGCATCAGCGACGGGCGCCACAGCGTCCGCCACAAGTTCCCCATCAACATCCTGCCGAAGGACGACTCGCCGCCCTTCCTCATCAACAACGTGGTGGTGGAGGTGACGGAGGGCGGCGCCGTGCAGATCGAGGAGTACGTGCTGCTGGCCTCCGACCTGGACTCCAGCGACGACGACATCCTCTACCGGATGGTCTCCGCCCCCCGGGCCGGTCAGCTGATCAGGAAGAGCTCCGCCCAGGACACAGGTGAGGGAGGGGCGTCCGTCGATTGGTTAAAACTCAATCGGAGATTCTGATTGGTCCTCAAACGTCCCTCCGCTTCACCCAGGTGTGCCGGTGGACAGTTTCCTGCAGAGAGAGCTGATCCAGGGTGAGATCTACTACCAGCACGCCGGGGACGAGACGTTCGAGGACTCCTGGGACATCACGCTGTCGGACAGCCACCAGCCGCCAAACCTCTCCCAGACCTACGCGAGTTGTCCTCTGTCGGCCCGTAGAGACTCTGTCCCATGTCCTCTGACTTCTGTCCTCTGACCTCCGTCCTCCGACCTCTGTCCCTCATCCTCCGACCTCCGTCCTCTGTCCTCCGACCTCTGTCCCCCATCCCCCATCCTCTGACCTCCGTCCTCCGACCCCTGTCCTCCAACCTCCGTCCCCCGTCCTCTAACCTCCGTCCTCTGACCTCTGTCCCATGTCCTCTGTCCTCCTGCAGACGGTGGTGGTCCACGTGTTCCCGGTGAAGGACCAGCTGCCGGTGGAGGCGTCCAGCTCCGTCCGCTCTCTGACGGTGAAAGAGACGGAGGTGGTCTACATCACCCAGAATCACCTCCACTTCACAGACAGAGAGCATCCCGACACCGACCTCACCTACGTCATCACGCAGCCCTGCTCCAGCCCACTGCATGCTGGGTAAGGAACGGAACGGGGTTAGTTTAGCATAAAGACAGAGTTGAGTCCTCTGCTGTGATGTCGTTGTGTCTTTATTCTACCTTCCAGACGGATGGACGCAGGACGTCTGTTCTACACCGACAGCAGCAACACCATGAAGAAGGACCACATGGTGCCGGTGTTGAAGTCCTTCACTCAGGTGTGCGGCCCACAGAAACACATGTATGACCCTGTTGAGGGCGGGGCTTAACTTTTACCTTCAACTCCTTTCTGCATACGTGCTAGCATGTTCAGGGTGGTTGCTGGGTGGTTGCTAAGCAGTTGCTAGGCTGTTTATGGTTGTTGCTGGGTGGTTGCTAGGTGACATCGAGGTAATTTAGAGTACT
>NW_027211132.1:65000-75000 GCF_029030835.1 Brachyistius frenatus
CCTGACTTCGGGCTTCATCAACTACGTCCAGTCGGAGCACAAAGGGGCGGAGCCAACCGTCGACCAGCTGACCATCAGCGTGAGTGACGGGCTGCACCACTCCACCTCAGTCCCCTTCTACATCATCATCAGTCCGACCAATGACGAGACGCCGTCCCTGCTGCTCTCCAACTTCACCGTACGTACCCTGAGGAGTGATGTCATGCCACCAGGTAGCCTGAAGTAAGGCATCTGTACCTCCTGCTGCAGGTGAAGGAGGGCGGGATCAGGGAGCTGACGCCTTCCCTCCTGGACGGCTTCGACCTGGACGCCCCCCCCGACCTGCTCACCTTCATGGTGCAGCAGCCGCCTGCCCACGGACGCCTCATCAACGGCATCTACGGCACGGAGACCAGCCGGTACCGGGAGATGGGACCGGACCTCCTGCTGAGGAGCCTCCCCGTCTCCTCTTTCACCCTGCAGGAGATCCGGCAAGGTGAGACACAGACAGGAGGACAGACAGGAACACAGGCAGGCAGACAGACAGACAAACAGACAGACAGCTGAGTCCAACAGACATGTCAGCCTTTAAAAAACATCAAAATTCTGCAGGAAGTTGAACTTTTCTTTGTTCTGATGTATTTGACTGTAAACCAGATAAATATAAATATAAATATAAATATAAATATAAATATAAATATAAATATAAAGATAAAGATAAAGATAAATATAAAGACAAATATAAAGATAAAGATAAATATAAATATAAATATAAAGACAAATATAAAGATAAATATAAATATAAATATAAAGACAAATATAAAGACAAATATAAAGATAAATATAAAGATAAATATAAAGATAAAGATAAAGACAAATATAAAGATAAATATAAAGACAAATACAAAGATAAATATAAAGACAAATATAAAGATAAATATAAAGACAAATACAAAGATAAATATAAAGACAAATATAAAGATAAATATAAATATAAAGACAAATATAAAGATAAATATAAATATAAAGATAAATATAAAGATAAAGATAAAGATAAAGATAAATATAAAGACAAATATAAAGACAAATATAAAGACAAATATAAAGATAAATATAAAGACAAATACAAAGATAAATATAAAGACAAATATAAAGATAAATATAAATATAAAGACAAATATAAAGATAAATATAAATATAAATATAAAGATAAATATAAAGATAAAGATAAAGATAAAGATAAATATAAAGACAAATATAAAGATAAATATAAAGACAAATACAAAGATAAATATAAATATAAAGACAAATATAAAGATAAATATAAATATAAAAATAAAGATAAATATAAAGACAAATATAAAGATAAATATAAATATAAAGACAAATATAAAGATAAATATAAATATAAATATAAATATAAATATAAATATAAATATAAAGATAAAGATAAATATAAAGATAAAGATAAATATAAAGACAAATATAAAGATAAATATAAATATAAAGACAAATATAAAGATAAATATAAATATAAATATAAAGATGAATATAAAGATAAATATAAAGATAAAGATAAATATAAAGACAAATACAAAGATCAATATAAATATAAAGACAAATATAAAGATAAATATAAAGACAAATATAAAGATAAAGATAAATATAAAGAGAAAGATAAATATAAATATATATATATATAAAGATAAATATAAAGACAAATATAAGGATCAATATAAACATTAAGATTAATATAAATATAAAGATAAATATAAAGATTAATATAAATATAAAGACAAATATAAAGATAAAGATAAATATAAAGATAAATATAAATATATATAAAGACAAATATAAAGATAAATATAAAGATAAATATGATCCTCAAACTCTGATGAAAGAAGTGTTTTAAAGAAATAATCTGCAGATTTATAAGTGTCTGCTGAATGATGTCATGTGATGCTGATTGATCCTCCTCCTCCTCCTCAGGGATGAAGATCGTGTACATGCACGATGACACAGAGACCCTGAAGGACGTCGTAGTTCTGCGTCTGACAGATGGCGTCCACGCAGTCGAGGGGACGACTCAGGTCACCGTGCTGCCCGTCAACGACGAGGAACCACGGCTGCTCAAGTACACACACACACACACACACACACACACACACACACACACACACACACACACACACACACACACACACACACACACACACACACACACACACACACACACACACACACACATACACACACAGACACACAAACACACACACAGACACACACACAGACAGACACACACACACATACAGACACACAAACAAACACACACACACACACACACACACACACACACACACACACACACAGTTCTTGGAACAACGTTCTCCTTGCATGTCACCGGAACCTGTGCCCCCCCCCCCTCTCCTCCCATAATGTTTTCATATGCATCCCTGACTGCCCCCCCACCCCCCGATCAGCTGTGGTGTGCGGGGGTGCTGCGGCTCTGGCCAGCTCGTCCTGTAAAGGCCTCTGAGGCAGAAGTAACACAAAGACTTGGCAGATGCCACCTCCTTGTTTGTGCGTCTCCTGCAGGACGGACGTGGCAGCTCCTCCTGCGTGGATTTTACTTCCGAGTGAAGAAGCAGCCAGATGGTTCCTGATGTTCACCCCCACCACCCGCCCCGCCCCCCCCTAAAAAAAAAACCCCACCAGCAGCACCGACACTGCCCCACATCTCCGTCATCCCACCGGACACATCGGCTCACACACAAACTTTCCGCTTCTTCCTGTCTCACATTCTGAAAGGCTGCTTGGCTTCAGACCTGGTTTCAGACTGGTTTTAGACCTGGTTTCAGACCTGGGTCCAGACCTGGTTTCAGACTGGTTTCAGACCTGGTTTTAGACTGGTTTCAGACCTGGTTTTAGACCTGGGTTCAGACCTGGTTTTAGACTGGTTTTATACCTGGTTTTAGGCTGGTTTTAGACGTGGTTTCAGGCTGGTTTTAGACCTTGTTTTAGACTGGTTTTATACCTGATTTTAGGCTGGTTTTAGACCTGGGTACAGACCTAGTTTTATTCTGGTCTTAGACGTAGTTTCAGACCTGGTTTTAGGCTGGTTATAGACCTGGGTTCAGACCTGGTTTCAGACCTGGTTTCAGACTGGTTTTAGACCTGGGTTCAGACCTGGGTTTAGACTGGTTTCTGACTGGTTTCAGACCTGGGTTCAGACCTAGTTTTAGGCTGGTTTCAGACCTGGGTTCAGACCTGGTTTTAGGCTGGTTTCAGACCTGGGTTCGGACCTGGTTTTGGACCTGGTTTCGGACCGGGTTTCAGATCTGGTTTTAGACCTGGTTTCAGACTGGTTTTAGACATGGGTTCAGACCTGGGTTCAGAACTGTTTTTAGATCTGGTTTTAGGCTGGTTTTAGACCTGGTTTCAGACCTGGTTTCAGACCAGGTTTTAGACCTGGGTTCAGACCTGGTTTTAGATCTGGTTTTAGACCTGGTTTTAGACCTGGTTTTAGACCTGGTTTTAGACCTGGTTTAGACTCCAACATGTTGTAATTTTCTTCATTTGTGTTTCAGGAATGGTGGGCTGCAGGTGGACTCAGGTGAGCACAGAGTGATCTCCAGCGTGTCTCTGGAGGCTGAGGACCTGGACACGCCCCCAAACCAGGTGTACTACTTCCTGAACGCTGCGCCGCGCTTCGGAAAGCTACAGATCAAGGTGAGGAGTGTGTGTGTCTGTGTGTATATATATATATGTATATAAATTGTATTGTAAATGAGAATTGGTTCTCAATTGATTCTACCTGGTTAAATAAAGGTCATATATATATATATATATATATATGTGTGTGTGTGTGTGTATATATCTGATTGTGTGTGTGTGTGTGTGTGTGTGTGTGTGTGTGTGTGTGTGTGTGTGTGTGTGTGTGTGTGTGTGTGTGTGTGTGTGTGTGTGCAGACAGAGTCAGGTTGGACCGGGCTGTCGACGGGTCAGAACTTCACTCAGGACGACGTGGAGATGAACAGACTGTGGTACGAACACACCGCCACCTCCGCCACCAGGTTCAAAGGTCACGACAGCTTCCGCTTCACCCTCAGCGACCTGGACAACGAGTCTCCTGCAGAGAGCTTCTTCATCTCCGTCCGCACGGTGCAGAAAGGTCAGAGGTCAGAACAGCTGATCACACTAATTAGAAACACATTGATCTTATTAAAGTGACTTCATCAGCTCAACATACAGGAAGTCATGACACACGTATGTTCAGAGTCAGTGACTTCCACTTTCTGTTTATATCATCACCTCTGATGTCCTTTCAAAATAAAACTCCAGAGAAACAGACAGTTCAGAAGCTGCATGAGAATCTGTCCGATTTTAAGTTTCCTTCAGTCTCTCTGCAGCCAGGAGCTGCTCACACAGATCAGAACCAGGATCAGAACTTTTGGAAATGTGAACGTGAAGAGCCTAAAATCCTGGAAACAGTTAAATACACACACACACACACACACACACACACACACACACACACACACACACACACACACACACACACACACACACACACACACTCTCTCTCTCTCTCTCTCCTCGGCCCGGTCCCCCTGGCCGGTTGCGGGTCATGCATTATTGAGCACCCCCTTCCTGCCAGCTTTACCAGTCGGGTGAACACGGGGCTGCGGGCCTTCTGGCTGCGGGTCCGCTGATCCTGGAGGAGCGGAGGTGAGAAACGGCCGCCCTCCTCGGCCGGTGAATAATTAACGGAGGTGAGGCGGAGCAGCTGTGGCGGGCGGCGGCGCCAACAAAGCTGCAGCCCCGCGAGGTCGCTTCTTTTCTTGAGTTGTGTCACTTTTCCAAGTTAAACGTTGTGCAGGAACCTGACAGACGTCCTCCGACCGCCTGCAGGTGACGTGGTGCTGCGGAGCCGGCCGGTGCAGCTGGGGGAGGGGCAGCGGGTCGTCCTGAACACCGACGCCCTGCTGGCCTCCGACTCGGTGGGTCGACCCGAGGAGCTGGTCTACACGCTGTCGGTGCCGCCTCGACACGGCCTCGTGCACGCCGTCCAGCAGCCCGGAGTCCCGCTGAGCAGCTTCACGCAGATGGACGTGGCCGCACAGCAAGTCTGCTACACCCACGACAACAGCCACGAGGCCGAGGCCGACTCCTTCAGGTGACAACACTCAAACCACGGTTGCAATTCTCCTGATGGTTGTTGTAGTTCCCAGACTGACCTGCAGGTGGCAGATTAAACATTCAGGTTTCTCCGTTTTATCTTGTGTAAATCTTTCTTTTGTGCTCCTTTATAAATGGAGGTGTACCACAGGGCTCTTTACGAGGACCTCTGATGTTTTTTTTTTTGATAGTTTGTGCTCCATGAATTTAATTGACAATTTATATCAGAGATGAGACTGCAATAATAATAATAATAATAATAACTTTACTCCTATTGTGCAGTTAATTGTTAAAATAATCCTTAAAAGCTGCTGATGCTGTAAATCCGAGTGATGCTGCTCAACTGTTCCTCCCTCTGAAGCCGGTCTGCAGCTCGGCGTGAAGCTCTGCTCACATCAGGAGAAGACGTGATGGGAGGATGTTCATGTTTCTGTCAGAGATCTCAACGTTTGGCCGACAAAAAGACAGCGAGACATCAGGAGACGAGAGGCGCTCTGCTGCAGCATGTTGATCTGCTTCTATCTGATTCTACAGCCAATTTGGCAGCAGCAGGCTTTTTTTGGGGGGTGGGAGGGGGTTTGAGTGCAGAACCGGGTTTCTCACCCAGATCTCTGCTGCCCCCCCGACCGGCTCAATATCTGTCTCCACAAGATCCATCAGATCACAGCCAAGACTGAGAGAGAGAGAGACACAGAGGCAACCAGCCAATCAGAGACAGACAGAACAGAACAGAACCAGAACCAGAAAAGAACCCTGTGAAACTCCATGACCACCTGATCAATCTGATCTGATCTGAACCAGTGTGGTCCGGTTCCTCTGGTTCTGATGACACGCTCTGACCTGCAGTTCATGGAGTGGACGACACACCTGGGCTCCATGTTTGTGTGTGTGTGTGTGTGTGTGTGTGTGTGTGTGTGTGTGTGTGTGTGTGTGTGTGTGTGTGTGTGTGTGTGTGTGTGTGTGTGTGTGTGTGTGTGTGTGTGTTGCGTTCCGTTGCCGTGACAGCGGATGATGAATGGGCATTATTAGAAGAATAACAACAGCGCTGGCACGACGGCAATGACCAACCAGAACACGTCCACAGACGGACATCCCTGGGCAAACATGGACGAAACCGCAGCCAGATGTTACACTGTGTGTGTGTGTGTGTGTGTGTGTGTGTGTGTGTGTGTGTGTGTGTGTGTGTGTGTGTGTGTGTGTGTGTGTGTGTGTGTGTGCGTGTGTGTGTGTGTGTGGAGGCTCGGGGCAGTTTGTCAGCTGCAGGGCTGAGAGGCACATTGTGTTGGCACAGAACTGAGAGGACAAAACACACACATATAGAGACACACACACACACACACACACACACACAGAGACACACACACACACATATAGAGACACACACACACACACACACACACACACAGAGACACACACACACACACACAGAGACACACACACACACACACACACAGCCTTGGTTTTCAGGTCCACTGCACTGTCAATCAACCCTCTGTCCCGTGTGTGTGTTTGTGTGTGTATTACTTGTGTTGTGGGGACCATCCAGTCCTGTAACATGAATTCCTCCAGACACCAGGGGGCGCTGCAGAGACAAACAGTGTTAATTTCTGACTAAACTTTGTCTCCACAGTTTTGTCGTCACCAACGGCGACTCGTCTCGCAGCGGTGTCCTCCACTTCACCATCGAGCACGGCGACCGCATCCCACCGACCCTCCACTGGAACACCGGCCTCCGGCTGCAGGACGTCTCCATGGCGACCATCACCGCCGACCGGCTGCAGCTCACCGACCCCGACACCGCCGCCGCCAACCTGAGCTACGTGGTCACCCAGCCGCCGCGCTACGGGAAGCTGCTGGTGGGTGGAGACCCGCTGTCCTCGCCGCCCAGGTTCTCCCAGACGGACGTGGACGAGCTGAACCTGGTTTACCGACACGACCCGAGCAGCCCAGCCCAGATCGACAGGTTCTACTTCCTGCCGAGTGACGGAACCAACAGAGGGTACCTGGAGTTTGGACAGCTGAGGGAGGAGCCTGCTGTGTTTAACATCCAGGTGAGTCAGGAGCACACCTGTCAGTCACACTGAGAATCAACAGGATGTACACCTCAGGAACAGGAAGTACACCATAGCAACAGGAAGTAACAGGAAGCACACCATAGCAACAGGAAGTACACCATAGCAACAGGAAGCACACCGTAGCAACAGGAAGTAACAGGAAGCACACCGTAGCAACAGGAAGTACACCATAGCAACAGGAAGTAACAGGAAGCACACCATAGCAACAGGAAGTAACAGGAAGCACACCGTAGCAACAGGAAGTACACCTCAGGAACAGGAAGTAACAGGAAGCACACCGTAGCAACAGGAAGTACACCTCAGGAACAGGAAGTAACAGGAAGCCCTGGTCAGAGTCCACTCAGTCCGGTTCTGTCAGAGCTGCTGGAGTTCTGCAGGTTTGTGGTTCTGGTCTGATGAGGTAATGTGAGTATGATGCTGTCGACTTTCAGGTGAACGATGAAGAACTGATAAATATTTGAAGCAGAGCAGCAGGTGAGGCCTCCCCCCACCACCACCACCCCCACCCGGCCCCTCCCCCAATCACATGTTACCTGCTCACACAGCAGCCAGGTGGTGAACACCTCAGTCCTGAGCCTCTGAGACTCTGTGGGCTGTTGTGATTGGACAGTGTGTGTGTGTGTGTGTGTGTGTGTGTGTGTGTGTGTGTGTGTGTGTGTGTGTGTGTGTGTGTGTGTGTGTGTGTATGTGTGTGTGTCTTCATAAATATTTGAGGATCTTCGGTTCATCGCTGCCTGAAAAGATTTTAAAAAAAAGGAAGTAAAAATAAAAACCAGTGAGATCGTTACGATATAAATAATACAGTAAATATAAACAACAGGAAGTTTTACCGTCAGATCTAAATCTGACCTAAATCACACACGACACACGTGTGTGTGACCTGTGAACTCCACTTCCTGTTTATATCACCATTTCTGATGTCTTTTCAGAATAAAGCTCCAGAGAAACACAGTTCAGAAGTCCCCTGAGAATCTGTCTGATTTTAAGTTTCCTTCAGTTTCACAGCGATCTATGTTGGTCTGAACTCCCATGATGCACTGCAGCCAGGAGCTGCACACGCACACTTCTGCTTTACTTTACAACATGTGAACAAATGCAGGCAATAAAATGTTGTGTGTGTTCACAGGTTGAGACACTATGAAGCTGCTCGTCTTCATCAATAACTTGAATTGTTTTGTCTGTTAATCGTAAAGATTAAAAACCACAGGAAGTGAAATTAACTGACAGAAGAGCTCCTCACCAGCTGATCCTTCCACAGGCCTTCAGTGACACCTAGTGGCAGCAGGGTGGAACAGCACCTGATGGATGGTCCTGCAGGAAGCTGTCTGTCTGCCTGTCTGTCTGTCTGCCTCGCTGCCTGTCTCTCTGTCTGTCTGTCTCTCTGTCTGTCTCTGCCTGTCTGTCTCTCTGTCTGTCTCTGCCTGTCTGTCTATCTCTCTGCCTGTCTGTCTCTCTGTCTATCTCTCTGCCTGTCTGTGAACAAAATAAAAGGAACAAACTGAAACACATGAAGACATTTTTTAGTTTAAAAAAATAAAAAGGAAGGGTTTTTCTGAAAAGTTTAAAGACACAAGATTTTTCCTTCACAAACTTAAAGAAGTTTCTTCTTTCTTCTTGATTGACAGATTTCATTTAATATAGAAATACCTCAAAAAGCATCAGCAGTCTGAAACACTTGAGTCTGTCCGATGTTCGAGCTCGTTCGTTAACGTGCGTGCTGCGTTCAGGTGTATCGGGCCGACCGGACGCCTCCCCGTCTGACCACCAGGGGGAGCCCCAGCACCGTGGTGGATCTGGGCGGCGGCCGCTTCGGCATCTTCATCACCAACAAACACCTGCAGGCCTCCGACTCCGACAGCCCCGCTGAGCAGGTGGAGTTCTCCGTCAGCAGACCGCCTCTCTTCGGGTACCTGGAGAACGCTGCCACAGGTAGACTCAGGCTCCGCCCCCTTAAATCCAACCTCCGTCAGTGAGTCACAATCTGCTGTCTTCCTGTCAATCAGTCCTTCTTATTAATTAAACAGGAAACTTAACATCATCACGTTCTGTCTCATTAAACAGATATTCATCGAAATCATGAAATACAAAACTTCTTATTATTTTACTTTCTTTTGTAATTTCAATTTTAGATTTAATAATTCTGGTTCAGTAAATTCAAATTCAGACTTTGAATCTGATAATTCTGACTTTTATTTCATAGTTGAGACTTTTATTCTGGTGTTGATCTGAGAAGTGATTTCAGTACTTCCTGTTTCCTGTCCAGGAGCGTCCATCCGGGGTCGGTTCGTCCAGCGCGACGTGGACCGGCGCTCCGTCCTCTTCGTCCTCCCGGCTGACGACGAGGTGACGGACGACAGCTTCGAGTTCCGGCTCAGCGACCCGGCAGGAAACACGGCGCCGCCTCAGACGTGGGTTTCTGGTTCTGAGCTGCTCACCTGGTTCAGACCGTCTGTCCTCCGTCCTTCATGTCCCCCGTGTCTCCTGCAGACTGGACCTGTCCTGGTCCCGGGTGGAGCTGTCTGTCTCCTGCTACAGAATCTGTGAGACGGCCGGGACGCTGCAGATCCAGATCCAGCGCAGTGGGAGGAGCCTTGATCCGGCCTACGTCAGCATCCAGGTGAGGCCGGCTGGTCCCGTGTGGGAGGAGCTTCATTCACAGCTCACAGGCAAATATTAAATATTAAATATAAACAAACACAAATATAAATAAACAAACAGGAAAACAATCCAAACAAACAGAAAGAAAAAGAGAAATGAAACTAAATAGA
>NW_027211133.1:0-83770 GCF_029030835.1 Brachyistius frenatus
CAAAGGGCATCCATGGACCGTGACAGACAGCATGCAGTCTTCACTCATTTCATCAGACCATTCCTGTCAAGAAATGACACATCAGGTAGAGACAGGCACTCGGGCTCAATTTGGCAACGTCTCGGTAACATGCCATGGTCCTACCCTGCCAATGTTCTTTGTTTCCTTGTCTTTTGCAGATCCTGGCTGCGTCTCAGCTTTCACAGGTCATAGTGAAGAGTGGCTGCAGGTAAACCTTGGCAACTTCTCCAATTTTGCCACCTTGGAGGATTTGCAAGCCCTCAATCCCAACTTCTCCATCGTGAGTGGCAACTGCAGTCGTAGAAATCTTCTCCAAAATTGAAATCTTTCGCTCATGGCTCATGTCAAACTGATGTTTGACTCCATATTGATTCCCTCTTGTAGGCCGATTCCTTGCCATTGCTCAATCCTTCTCAGGTGGCACAGTTGATACTGAGCTCGGGGGCCTCGAATGACACAGAACTAATCGATCGTGTTTTTGAGCGACTCGAGGAGGGCGACGCTCTGGAAAATGTTGATGAATTCTTGACACAGCTGACAGCAACTGAAGAGGTAGGCTACTCCTTGAAGTTGTGGGACAGTCCGGCTCTTATAACCGAGCATTGTCAGTAGTCAGACATGAATCTAAACCTCCACATCAGTTGTAGGGGAATCATTAATATCAAGTACTTCATGGCATCCTTTCCGGCATCTTGTGCGATGTATTTGCAACACGTGAACCTTGTGGTGTTGACCTCGTCTGGTGTCCTAATTTGACAGGTCCCAGATTTCCAACCTGTTGTGAGAGACCGTGTAATGAATAGGACCTTCGCCATCATCAGTCCCCATTTGCCGGCCTTCACTGAAGAGGACTTGGATGAGTGGTTCCATGTTAAACTGCTGCCCGTCCTCCCAAGTTTCACACCAATGATGCTCAAGAATGCAACCTCAAACATCACCTGCACGAGATACCAAGTCATGTGAGTAACTCTTAAACAACATCTTCTCACACCAAAGTACAAACATGCTGACGAGGGACTGTGTAAGAACGTTCTGTTCCATCTTTTGTAGTCTGAGTGGGATCGCCAAAGTTTTCACCGAGACGCCCTCGCACAGACAAGAAGAAAACACAAGGGTTCTGCTGGAGTACCTGACAAATTCCGCCAGAGGGGTCAACGAGTCAGGTAGGCCTAATGCAGTTAACTGCGGCAGGTGGTTGCTTGTGTGGACCTGCCCGTGGACTTAAAATTGTGAAATATGATGCTGAACTTGCCATGAGAAGGAAACAGGCCATGGAACTGATGCATTTGTTTCATTGACAAAATATGCGCACCAAATTGCACGTATGCCAATGCCCATCTATGTGCCTCAGGTTGCAGGCAGAGAAGTCAGAGTGATGCAGAATGGATCGAAAGAAACTTGGGTCCATTTTCCACCTACGTAACCTACTCTGAGCTCAAAGTCTTCAGCATCTCTGGGGTAAATCTCTTGCTCCGCTTGAGTATATATTCCCATATTCCACAATAGTTTTTAACTGCAATTTTTTATATACGCTCTTTCCTAGGTGAATGCTTTGGACTCACTTTCTTCTGGGCAAAAAGCTGAATTCCTACTTGAACAAAACAACTTGTCAAATGAAACCCTTGTCAGACTTGCATTCACAGGTCTAACTAGTGATGGATCAGTTGAAACCCTTGGTTCTTTCTTTGAAGAATTTGTCAGCGGTGCGACTGATGTGAGTATTTTTTTCCATTAACCTATTTAATTTATTTACTGAAGTTCAAAACTATCCGCTGAAACGTTAATATTTTTTTGTTCTAGCAAAACCTGACGACTGTTGATCCCGGAGTGCGTGACACCATCCTAAATCTGACACTAAAGGCCCTTGGCCCAAAACTGTCCATGCTAGATGTGGATAGCTTCAAGTTGTGGTTCCAGGTTTACCTACCCTTGTTCCTCCCAAGCAGTGACTCAAGTACATTTGAAATTATTCCAAGAGGAATCACCTGCAACTCTTATCAAGAGATGTGAGTGAAGACATTAATTCACGAGTTGTCATACTGACCAGAAATGTTCAAATTTGAATTCAAGAAATTAAATGGATTATTTGTCACACATTTTGATGAAAGACATTTTACTGTCTTCTCAGAGTCAAAGGGTTCGACAACATTTTCCCCCAACTGTCTTTGAACCAGACCCAACTTGTTTTCATGTTCACAATGGACTACCTTCGGAGACAGTCTTCTTCAGGTGACTTGGATGGAATTACAGTGCAGCATTGCGATTTCTGTTTGTTGCGTGCTTTGAAATATAAATATAAAACTACTGTTATTTTTTGCATGATATTTTTAAACTAAAGGTTTTGTGTTTTGAATTCTAGGTCTCTCCTGTGTTCAATCTGTAAATGATGATAGACTCTGGCTTGAAGACAACTTTGGTCAGTTCCATGTGCTTG
This sequence comes from Brachyistius frenatus, assembly GCF_029030835.1. Taxonomy (NCBI): domain Eukaryota; kingdom Metazoa; phylum Chordata; class Actinopteri; family Embiotocidae; genus Brachyistius; species Brachyistius frenatus. Next base: position 2,456 of record NW_027211133.1, read on the forward strand.
CCTCCTACACGGACTTTGTGACCTTGAAGAACAATTTCAACGGAGTAAGTGTTGCCTTTTAGTCCCTAAAGTCCCATTTTCTTTAGTCCAATTTTTTGGGCTGCTGGGCAATTGAAAATATACAAGGGGCCAATAACACTAAGCAACTGGCCAATTGGGTCTGTGTTACATTGAACACTGTGAGGCCATTGGTAAGGTTTTACCTCCCACTAATTTAGTTACTACTAATGTAGCCAACCAACCCCAAAACAATCATAACAAACCAACAAGCAACTGATGAATAGCACGCATTGCCAAACGGACTCACCACTTTGCTTGATGTGAGAAGAATGTTAACCCAAAATACTGATTCTCCGAATTTTTTCCTGTTGAATGAGTCCCCACTGACTCAATGTATATGTCCAAAATAACCACAACACACAACCACAATGACTAGTTTGTGGGTTAAGTGTGTGTGTATATCATGAGGGTGGAGAATTTTCTTCTGCAGGCCCGGAGGTCTGACATACTGATAAATTAATACTTAAAATACATTGACAGGACAGCTGCAACAATTACTGCAATTAGGTATACATTGTAATCTAAAGATACCATTTGACGGGTAAACACTCCATCATTCCTTTTTTGTCAATAAATCACTTGCCTTTGCTGAATTGCTGCTTTTCACTTCTAGGCGGAGGTTGCAGATCTTCTCACACTCAGTCAGCTGGCCGAGCTCTCAGCAACACCCTCACGGCTGAACACCAAGCAAGATGTGACAAAAATCATGACAGTCATCAACCCTGCTGACTTCGGTGCTTTCTTTGACACAGTCTCACCTGCCATTAAGGTAAATATCTACAGTTACATAGCTGACACTTTATTTTGTAGCATTTGTTTTTTTATCCTTACTTTGGCTTCTTCTAGTTGTTGTATGGGGAACAACACCATCCACAGGAATGTCCCATTTTTCGACATTAAATCTTACACAGAATGCTAAATTATGAGATAGCGACTCCAAATTCCAGCTTGATTTTGTATAATGTATAAAATAATGAATAAAATAACACATGCATTACATTATTAACAAATGTCACAACAAAGCAGAAAATGCATGCACTGTCCCTTTAACAATAAACAATTAAAGCCAGAGAAAACATGTGCATTATCTCTTTAACTACCCAAAGAGATATATATTGTCCTGTAAAGGACCGGTGGAGGCAGATGGCTGCCCACCTCTGATCCTGGTTCTGTCAGAGGTTTCTTCCTGTTAAAGGGAGTTTTTCTTCCCTCTGTTGGAGGTTTTTCTCCCTTAAAGAGGAGTTTTTTTCCCTCCTAGCTTATGTGGGAATTGTTGAATTGTTGGGTTTCTCTGTATAATATTGTAAAGTATTGGTTTAAGGACTTTAATGTGTTAAGTGCCATGAAATAACCGGTGTTGTGATGTGGCGCTATATAAATAAAGTTGAATTGAATTGAATAAAGAAACTACACAAACGAATACATATACAGCCCCTTTGAACAAGCAGCATAATTATCGTGCTGCATTAATTCATTTAACTTTGAATACACTTAAGTCTATTTGTTTTTGTTTTTTTTAGCTTTTTCAGACATGTAATGGCTTTGCACCTAGGCATTCAACATAAAAACACAATTTAATTGTTTTTAACTGTAACACACCAAATTTTGTATGCTCCTCACCCAAGATGAATACAGGCAAAACCCACTTTGTCACTGGTCAACGCAATTACATCTAACATCCTCCTGTTCAAACTAACAATATCTCACTGAAACAACCTTTTACGCAGATATTTTACTGTCAGCACGTTGCGTTATAATGTAAAAACATATGCACGCAGTTAGACAATTTACAACAATTGTTCTCACCTGGAAGGGGGCGAAATAGTAGGGAATAAAACAGACAAGATGTTGCTGGCCAGAGTGTTGTGAACGAGCCGTGAGCAACAGGCGCCCCCTACAGGACAAACCCGGTAGGCTAACCAGTCAAAACACATCGCTATAGTGAAGCAATCGATTTCAGATGAATGGATAATGCCAAAGCAATGGATTACAGATCAATTGACAGTCAAAACAACAGATTAATAGATAAACCGAATAATTTAACCTAGGAAAATAATGAAACATAATAAAACATTATTCAAGTACATTTATCAGAACATTAAAGAGAGCACAATTGAGTACTTTTTGACATATTTATATTTATATTTATATTATACCCGGTCTTTGGCTTGTAACTCAGTCAGTTTCTCACCTTCAGCAAAGCTACCAGCTAAAAAGAGTTTTGAGAAGAATGAGTTTTTTTTTATTTTCAGTTGTACTTTAAGAGCAACAAATAAACACATATCGTCTAATAGTTTTGTATATATATACAATCAGATAAATGATTGCTAAATTGGCAACATGATTCCAATGTAATATTTTTGCTTTCACGCAAAACAATTATTTCAATGTTCAACCTCTTACTTGACACTATATATGTTCCCCAGGTCCAGTCTGCCAACTACACAGAGGAGGTGAAGTCTGCCTTCCTCCAGGAGATTTTCGACAGAGCCAGTCTGTCCTCTGCAGCTGTCAGTGACAAAGAGTTCCTGCTGTGGCTCAGAGTTCGACTGAGCCCTCTCCTGGTCAACCTCTCCTCCAGCCTGGTGACGCCCTTATTTGACATCGGGAAGAACAGGAGCTGTAACAGCAGCCAAGAGATGTACGAATTTCACTATCAAAATGAATAGATTGCATGGAAATATTATTAGCTGTAATATATTAGTTGTGATTTGTAAGCAACACTGTGAAGGGAATGTTTTGTAGAGGACTTTGGATCAAAGTGAAGTGATAAGTAGTGTGTACTTCTTTTTAACTGCTTCACTCATTTCATCTGAATTTAGGATTACATTGCTGGACACACTACAGACGACATTCAACAGAAACACTCACATGGAGATCTACAAAAACACCCTCCTCTTCCTCCAAGGTTTGTGCATGAGATAATGCTACACTGCAGTTAAATTAAAAAATAGTTTTGGGAAGTGATTGCATTTTTGAATTAGCAACTACATTTTGTTTCTCTGATGTGATATATGTCCCAAAATAATATTTATTATTTTGTAAAACAGGTCCAACGCCACTGAAGTGTTACAGCGGTGGAAGCTTCTACATCTACCTGAGAAGAACTTTCCTCAGCTTCGGCTTTCCGGATGTGTCCATGTTCACGTCTCTTCTGCCACCAACACGCCAATCAGAGGTAAAAAAAAAAAAAAACACCCCAAAAAATTCACCCACAAATGCAGAGAGATCAAGTGATTAGCAGCGATGCAAAGGCCTACTGATGTGGATATTTCCTCTTTTCTTTTTTCTCCAGCTCCTAAGTACCATCAGCACCTCAGAGCTGCGTCAGTTCCTCAGTCAACCCAATGTGACGGGCGACAACTCTGACATCTGTGTCATCTTCAACAACTACAACAACACTCCTGCTTTCCTAGAAACTGTATGTTGCTCGTCTCAATGTTGCTATTTAACATTTACTATTACTAACGAGACACGAAACCTTTGCGTGTTGACATCACTTGCATCCAAACAGGCCTCCAGTGTGTCCTTAAATGTGTGACTCCATGTGTCTGGCATTAGGAGGACGTTCCAGACGATGTGAAGAAGGTGACCCTCCCCTGTGTTTGGCCTTTGGCTCTGAGCAGCAACAGCAGATCGGAGGTTAATTCCTGGTTCGACCTGCGGTTGAGGAACTATCTCAGATTCCTCAACAAGAACCTCATCAGCTCCACTGAAGTGCAGAACGCTTCATGTCTCGGCTTCCAGAAACTGTAAGTCTCTTTTTCATGGTCAGGAAGCTCAGTGGATGGATCACAGGATACACAATTTCTGCATTGTCGTCCTCTCTATAGGGTCTCTGTGATGGGAAACAACTTCAAGTACAACAATTCTGATTTTGGAGAAGGCGATGTGTACACCACCATCAGGACCTACCTGAAAACTGGTAAGATGCATTTTGGAGCAAATGTACATTCTAGATTCAGTAATGTAAGTGTTCAATGTCATGCTTTACAGCAAAGGATATGAAAAGGAAAAGTATTTAACACTATAATGTGGATTTGACTGTAAGATCTTGACAACTATTTAATGGATTGCCATGAGATTTTTGTACAAACAGTCATGTTTCCTTCTGGTTGAAGGCCAAAATATGGTTTTAATGTTCATTTCTTCAGACTGCTGCAGACTAAAACTCAAAACGGCAGACTTGAGCACACTTCCACTGTACATTCACTCCAATTAGACCTTTTTACACGTGGTTGCACGTGGTGTGAAGTGCACACATCATGACTTACATAATGGAGGATGAAATTAATGTCTGGTTTACCGTTCTCGCACGTCAGCAAGCTTGCAGATATCGACCGACCCTACGTGGGCGTAGAAGGAAATTTTATATCATGAATGTGGACCCTCACTGAACCCATGAACTGGCCTTTAATTATTCCCTTAGCTTTTCATTTAGCGCCATCATCAGGTTCGGATTTCCATTTGTCCACTTTTATGCTTTATGACTAAATACTTCCAAAACTAACGGTGTTTGCATCGACCTCAGCTGTCAGTGCAAATTAGAAAATCTGATAACATGTCTAACTAAGGCAGTCTGCATTATATAGCTGTATGCTCTTCTTTTGGTGTCAGCTACACTGGTCCATTTTGGATCCACCATTCATCATATGAAGAGATTAAAGTCATTAAATCATGTTTTCCCCCTGTTTCCACAGGCTCTGGAGCCCGATGCTACAACGCCAGTGATGCAGAACTAAACTCTACCGCCTGGTTTGTCAATAACATCGGCACCTTTGTGACTTCCATCACGCTGGATGATATCACCACCTTTGTCTCCACCACTCAAGTATGTCCTGATACCATGTCTGTACAACAACAACATACAGAAAATCTGAATTAAATTAGTCGACGCTTTCACAATCTTAATCTACAGCAACTACTTTAAATTGTTTTCACTTTATTAAAACTAAGGCTGTTCATTATTTTGAAGGAAGTATATAAAAAATAAGTAGATGAATGTGTTATTAACCTCTTTTGTGTCTTTATTGTTTTAGATCAAAGTGTTCTTGGAGGACCAAGCCAACCTGGAGCTCTTCAACAACATAGCTATTCCAGAAAATGTAACCGCCTACTACATCTCACAGCTTTTTACATTCAACCCGACGTTCAACCCTGTCAAGTGAGTAACCACCGCTTTCACAAAAATATGTAGTTCTGATTTCTAAAAAATAAATTTGATTTTATGGATGAGTTTCATTTTGTGTAAATTTATCTTTCCATTCAGGCTTCCAGGCTTCCTCCTGTGCTCCTCTGAGGTCCCAGGTTCGGCCTATTCTTCTGTGGATGAAGCTGATACCATAATAATCGTGAACAGGCAGAAGGAGCTCTGCAATGGAACAAAGGACCCTGAGGTATCAGCCCTGAATTGAACTGTTTCTGTCTTTCTATAGCATTCAGTAATAATGATTATAGAGTTTATTTCTGTTATGTTTCTGATAACCAGATGTATTGTGTATTCGATAGGTTTGTGCTGCTCTGGCATCCAACATAAAGACCGTCACAGCAGACACGTTCACGACTCTCGGCAATGCCAGTGCAGGTCTGACCAGCAGCCAGATCGCTTCAGTTCCCCCGTCAGTGCTGACGTCCTTGTTGCCCACCCTGGGCTCAGTGGGCACCTGGAGCCAGGACCAGGCCAGCACAATCATCCAAACCATTACGGCCTCAGGCTTCAAGGTAGGAGCCATACATGTCCTGTTAATGTGCCTTTAGTGCTTGGATGTATGTGCCGAACGGTGTTATTGGATATAACGTGACCCTGAAGTATGTGACACTTTATAGAACACAGCTTTGATGAATGCAAATGTGTTAAACAGATCAACAGTGGAGCTTCCCTGGAGTCCCTCGGCACGCTCGTTTCTGGAGTTTCTTCACAGTTAATAGCAGACATCCCGGCTTCTGAGCTCCTCAGTGTCTCCAGCAGCGCCACCTTTCTTCCCAACATGCTGACAGCCTCAACAGTTGTCCAACAGACCTTCGTCCAAAAGGTACAAAGTTTATTTCTCCTTCTACCAGCGGCAGCGCCACCGATTTAGTTTTTCTGGTGGTTTCGGGTTGCTTGACTTTCGAGCGTGGGTTCTCTAAAACGTACAGTTTTCTATAAGTGTGCAGGTCACCGCAGTTTAATTTCAACTGCAGGACCCCGTTACACATGCTGTAGCTGCACCCTGACAGTTCACAATGACTCAAGGCGAGATATTCAGCTCAAAGGATTTAAAGTACGGTAGATGTAAAGTTCACACCAAGTTAATCATATTTATGAAAACAGAGGAAGAAAAACATCATGCACTTACCAGTAGACACTTTCAAAACAATGTGTATGTTTCTGTGGTTGAGTACGAATACATCAGTGATTTTGTGTCTGTCCAGGGCTCGTGTTCTCTCAGTGTTTATAGCCAACACTGTCAGATTACTGAACACTGTTGAAACAAACTCCTAAAAATGCCGACAGGCAAAACTTTGGACACGTTGTATTTAAGCTGTGCATATTGATCCAATCAGCTTTTGTTAAACCTTTTCTGCTGATTTCTAAATGGCTCTGTGTGTTTTTTTAATCACTGGTCATTCTGGGGCTTCTTTGGGATAAAACTATTAATATCATCAATGCTGGCATCCTCAGCAGCAATCGTGGCTGGTTCTCTTTTTCAAATCGATCCTTTCGCTCTCCTCTGTCTACACCCTCACGAGCCCTGTAAGGTTTAGGTTTACAGTCATCCTCATCTCAAGATTTAGATCGGGGGGGAAAAGGATTCTTCATGAAATAACCACCCTGCCAATGATACATTCCTGGTAGCCTGCTGCTTTGGCTAACAAGAAGTGGAAGTTCAGGTCAAAGATTTAATGCCTTCTGCACTTTTTGGTCAAATCAAACCACCATTGCTTGCTTTATGTTTCTTAGTCTAAGAAAAATCAAGTTTGTTTTACTAATGTATTTATTCATTTTTCAAATTACAGAATTCCTACATTTGAAATTATAACAATAGGTTATGTGAGTCATTCCTGACGCCACCTGTGGCTTCTACCAAAATCAAGATGAAAAATCATAACAAATTGAGGGACATAGGGGAACTTTTCACTTTTATCCATACTCTGCAAACACTGCATGATTTTCAGGGGACTTTTTTTTTTAATTATTTGCACGTAATTTTAATATTTCAAATCTTTTTTTATCTATAGTTTAAGATTATAATACAGTATATACAGTGGATCAATAAATATATAAATCAAGAAATGAATCGTCCTCATCCATTTGCTTCAAACGTACATCCCTGCAAGTGAATTCAAACCATCTAAATTCAAATGCATTGAACTACCTGGCAGATCATTTCTGTGGACACAAATCCATCCAAAGTGGTGCTGAATGTCCCGGATGCCATGGCAACGGAGATCCCACCGTCCCTGCTGGTATTTTCTCAGCAGACCGTGGACATCAGCGTGATGAACAAAAAGACGTGGACACAAGATCAGGTCAGTAGGTGGTTTTACATAAAGAGTTAATAAGAGATGGGCTTTTAAAATCTGATGCTGATATATTTAGACTAAAGCCACAGATATTTCTTTATACACATAAAGTGCACAATAAAGTTTTTTTTGTGAGTTCTGTTGGTGTGACTCCACTGAAATCAGGAAAAAGAGACTATGTTTTTGTTCTTCTAGGCTGCCATGTTCTTTGAGTCTCTGGGGGAAACAAACTTTGACATCGAGCAGTAAGTAAACAAGTCCTATAACTATTCTTTTAATGGAGTTTTTTTTTTCCAATCATTTAGAGTCTATTAATTCTCTTTTTGTTTTCCATTCTTCCCCCACAGGCTTTCTCCGAATGTGCTGCACGGCTTCACGTGCACATCAACCCGGAAAATGACAAGAAAGAGGATCCGCAGGCTGACTCGTGCCTGCAGGCCGAGGAGAGGCAGAGCCAAGGTGCTGCTGAAGGAATCACAGGTAAGATCTGGAACAAATAAAAACATTTCATTGGTTTGCAAAATGGATGCATTTCAGCCATAAGCCATCATCAGCGTCATAAGCATGACTGAAATGCATCTGTTTTTTTTGCATTCCAATAAAATGTTGCATATTGCTCTGAGTGACGGTATTTTGCTATTTTTTCATTCTCGTCGTAACCATGCACCCGTCTTGTTTCCTGATTTGTGAGTTTTGCGTGACATTTTTCTGCAAAATCTAGAAGATACTCATTTAACGGTATTACCAAGGCTTCATCTGAACTTTATGGTTAAGATAGTTTGGATGTACAATACCAGAATGACAAATTAGAATTTAAGCCTCAGGGTTACTGTGCGACTTCTATTTCAGTGTGATGAACAGCTAACTTTTATAACTCTTCTGTACAACTTTTATGTATTAAAATGTGTCCTCACACTCTTTTCTGCAGCTGACTTGCATGTACAATCTGCTCCGTGGAGATCTCTCACAGGACTTCACAGATTATCCTGCAGACATGCTTCTCTACTGGAAGTGAGTGTGTTTCCGAGCATTTTGCTGCGCTGACCTCATAATCTGTCACTGGTTTGAAGAAGTAGTTTTTAATGATGGATTTTCATCATTACAGCAATGGCAATGTCAACAAAGACAACTGCAGGGCATACTTTTCTGCAGTGGGCGCTGCAGACTTTTCTGTGGCCTCCACTGTTTTGAAAAGGGGCCCGGTGCTGTTCAGTCAAGCCAGGAGCTGCTTGGTGAGTGTTATCACAATTAAGGTCATAATAACTCTACTATAACTCTATATGGTACCAGTGTGCGCCACTAATTGCACGATCATGATAGTATCGTGCCACAATTTCACGTTAAATGCATTCTTTTAAACTTGTAGGAAATTAATGGCTTGAAATTGAGCAAAGACAATGTGGAGGTCCTGGGAAACATGGCCTGCACTCTGGACAGTTCTTACATTCAGAACGCGGATCCTCTCATTCTGGAAAAACTCAAAGCCTGCAAGGACTTTTCTGACAACCAGGTGGATGCCATGGAGACGCTGCTGCTGTCTGGGAAAACACAATACGGGTAAAATAATTACATTAAGACAATAAGGCTGGTGGTTTTCTACATTTTCATGTGATTTGTTTACACATACACAGGAAAAGTCCAAAGCTAGATTTATAGTCGAGACAAGACGCAGGTGAGGTCTATTCAACTTCAATAGCCAGTGGGTCAATATGAAAATCACTTGGGGCTCATGAGCAACAGAGAATACTTTTTCAATTAATAGCTACAAATAACTATTAAAGCAATAATAGCATTAACAAGACATGCAGCTCAAAATGCTTTACAGCATGAAAATTACATGCAGCGTTTCACACATAAAGGAACATTGAAGAATATAGAAATGAAATAAAATGCCTAAAATTAAACACAAATATAGTTCAAATGAAAAATATAGCAATATGCATTTTAAAGGTACAGTATAATGTTAATATATAGCAATGCATTCATTGCACAATAAACACACTGGTTTGTCATTTGGTGCAGCTGGCAAAGTAGATACATATGTCAGTCCATTTGCTCTGAACGTGGCAATTTTCACAATCAACTTTGCATCTCTTCAGCTTTGAGAGCCATTTTAAATCTTATTGTCAACTCAGCTAATGTGAGCTTGTCTGTGGCCTCTGTGTGAGTGCAACGATGCTGTCACAAAAACATACATGCAGTTTTCCTGACTATCCCCGTTCCTGTGCGATTCTGTCACCACAGTTACCCACATAGATCCTCTCAAGATGCACACTCTTGCTTTGCTTACATCCCTGGTCCATGGATCAGCCTGATTCATAGGTACAGTCTCGCAGAACATAGAAAACTTCCAAAGAGCTGTATCCAGCCCACAGGCCACTGAATACATAGACCCGCCCTTTTGTAGGCTCCGATCGCCTGTTGATACCAATAATGATACAATACAATACTGGACACACGTGCTGTTTGTGATTAGACACATTTATTCATTCATCCAGAGGGACAATCACAGTTTGCTGTGTGATTTCTTTGTTAGATGTTTGTTACATTACATATTTGTGACCCATTTTTAAAGAGTTGAATTCTCTGATTTACATTACCAGTTTCATTTCAAGGCATTGGTATACAAATATACAACCGATTTTACATCCCGTACCATGTTAGAAAACTAAACTATGAGAACCTTTCATCCTCCTTTTTTCAGAGATGTCACCACCTGGAACCAGCAGACTCTGGAGAACCTCGGCATCCTTCCTCTGTATTTCACAAGAAACATCTGGGGCCAGTTCAAAACTGTATGTGTTTAGGCCGTTTCATCCAATAATATTCATTTGAAAAACCTAGTATACAAAGAGTCACCTAACATCCATTTCAGTGTGTGCTCCAATATCTGTTTCTGTTTTGGGTTTTTTTCTGCAGAAAACAAAGAGAAGGTACCTTAAGGGCTTTATGTCCAAACTGAGGAAATCAAAGACAAAAAAGAGGAAACTCAAGAGGCTGTTCAAACAAGTCAGCACCTTGAGGACAAAACGAGGAGCAGGTAAATGTTTTATGGCCGCTTTTACAGAGCAGCTTTTTAAATCCTGCAGCTGAAACACTTAGTCAGTTTGTCGAAACTGATTCTCAACTCTGTTGATAAGTATGTAGGTTTGCTAAACAGCAGTTCTTGTGGCCACAGGTTATGATTGTTGAAATGGTAAATGATAATTAAATACAGTGAAGTTACAGTAAAAAGACAGTTTCTATCATTAACCTGAAAATATTTGAGGCCACTGAAATTACTGTTTATTTGTATATGAACTCATCCTTTTATTTGAAGGAAAATAATTGTTATTTTAAAGTTGAATAGTTCACTGAGGCGAAAAATGCCAGCGAAAGACTAAAATAAATATTTTTTTCAAAGAAAAATGTAAAACATTTGATGTTCAAGCTTAATCGGCAAAAAAAAAAAATAGCCATAAATTGCAGCCCTTGCTTATACAGCACTCTGATCGGCTTTCTAATTGTTCGTCAGGTTGCACCGAGGGCAACATCACCCAGGTTACAGTCAGCGACCCTTCCTTCCCCTTCGGCTACGACCAGACTCAGTTTGACCTCTGCCTGGACGTCCCTGTTCTCAAAGACAACCTCAACTCTATTTGTGAGAAAGTGGATGACGACGACTTCCAGAAAATAATTCTGAACAAACTCAACCAGGTAATTTGGGAATATCTGGGAATTTAGAGAAAGAGACAGAACATGTTTTATGTCTGTAGACACATTGTTGAACTGCAAATTATAGGTCATGTCAGGGTGGAAAATCAATTATATAATATCTATGATTTTAATTCCATTATACTATGTATATTATATTCTTATTCCTTCTCTTTTACTTTCAGGCGTTCCAGTCAGGTGTTTCCGATCAGAACGTCCAGGTGCTTGGTTCAGTTTCTCGTGTTGCATCACTGCAGGACATCTCTAAGTGGAACATCACCAAGATTGACACGCTGGCAGCTCTCATGAAAGCTGAAGACGGCTCCTGGGACGTATCAAAGGTTCAAGAACAAGACTCTCAATACTACAAATACTCAGCATTACAATGTGATACACTCAATGGTAATATGTGTTTATGATTTGCTTACTTGGTGAGTTTTCCTTCATGTGTTTTAGAGCAAAGAAATCATCACCAAGTATCTGAGTACTTCTGGAAACTCGTTGGGCACCACCGAGTTGAACGTCATCGACTCCAACCTGTGCTCGTTGGACACGAGCACACTGAGGACCATCAGCCCGGATAGTCTCAGGTTGGTGTCAGCGAGTAGCTCAAAGATGCATAAAGGTGGCCACAGTTGAGTGGTGATGCAGACGTAACACTGTATGTCCACTTTCTTCCTGTCAGAAATGCCAAATCTCTCAATGTGGCGTCATGTTCAGCTAAGCAGAAGACAGTCCTGTATGAGATCGCTAGCTCTTCCTTCATCTCACTACGGACCAATTCAGTCATCTATTACAATTTAATCAAACCCTATCTCGGTAAGAATGCATATCTCCCTTATTTTCTGTTTTTGCTGCCTCTCAGAGAGAACTACACTATCATTTTACGGTTTCCCTTCCACTCTGATAGGTGGTGCAAATCTGTTGGAAGTGACAGCACTGGCAACACAGAATGTCAACATGGACGTAGAGACTTTCAAGAACCTGGACCCTGATGTGCAAGCTGTAAGGAGACTTGTTAAATTACTGAGACCAGAAAGGGTTTTGGACATCCATCCATTTATTTAGATGCTGAAAAACTGCTTTAGCATAACTTACCTGTTAAAAAAGAATATTAGAAACAATTTTCTAGTTACATTTTGGATAAAACTACCTCTAGAAAAAGTTATTATTTTTGCATCTATATATTCATAGCTGCTTCTTGTCCAGTGTGTAAACAGACCAATTTTCTTTCACTGTTCCTAATTTGAAATGTGCAGGCTTTGAATGTGACCAACGTGAAAGACCTCATGGGCAGCAGTCTACCTGAACTGAAGGTGTTTGAGAACGACACCCTGGTTCAGACCTGGGTGAACCTGCAGACCCAGTCGGACCTGGACACTCTGAATCTGGGCCTAATCAGCAGCCGGCTTACCGTGACCACTAAAGCACCCAACCCCAGCGGCTCCAACAGCCCCAGCACCACCAACGGCCCCAGCGGCTCCAACAGCCCCAGCGGCTCCAACGGCTCCAACGGCTCCAGCGGCTCCAACGGCTCCAACGGCTCCAACGGCTCCAACGGCTCCAACGGCCCCAGCGGCTCCAACGGCTCCAACGGCCCCAGCGGCTCCACACCCAGCACAAACCCAGTGACACAGGGTAAGAATACTGCCTAATAAGTGAAAGTAGCCTTTAAACTACATGTAAGTGCACAGTATTGTATATTTCATGGGAATAGTGCAACATGTGTAGCGGCTCTACATGCCAATGATAATCAGTTCAAGGCTTGATAAATACATTTTTGAAAGAGTTTCAGGACAGGCAAAGATATTTTTTTGTACTGTGCAGTGTAGTAACTTTTTAGGCAGTTAATAACTAATTAATTAATTATTTTAATAATCTTGTTATGTCGAAACTGCCATTTTATTTTGTTAATGTTGCTCAGGGATTTTTTTTTTTTAGTCATGTGAGTAATGATCAGAAATGTTAAAGAAATTATACATTTTTTGGTGAATACAGTCTAAATTCATGTTTTGGGCTTTGATTTTTAGGTCCAACCACCAGTGGGGGGCTGAAGCTTGCACAATCCCAAACATCTATATTCCTGGCTGCTCTGCTGATGTCTGTGCTCCAAATGCTACAACAACAAGCCTAAACACACGTGACTTCAGCAGCTTCACCAATAATCAATGATGATTCAACACATTTTTCAATAACACTCACATTTTGAGTGTTTTTCGTTAATATTATTTGTTATTTATTTACACTTTAAGAAATTGCTTCATTGCACCTTTATTTAATATATATTAAGTAATAATCTAATTATAATCATTAACAATCATTGTTCAATCATTATCAACAAAATCTAATGTGTATGAGGAATAAATTAATCAAATGAACTGTCATATCTGTTATAATCGAAACTGTATTGCTTTTCCCTAAATTAATAAATGCATTCTAATAAATATATCTAGTACCTCTGTTTGTTCGAGCAGATAAGGCTGTAACAGAAAAAACAAAACAAAACAAAGGACTTGAGCATTTTACATGGATTATTTTATAAGGACCAAAAAGGGTTATAAAAAAGTAATACAATCTCCCTGAAATGTAATTTTTAATCCTAACTTTTATGTCAAAAATTTACTATATGCACCATGATTTGTATATATGTATAATTAAAAAAAAAAAAAAAAAAAAGTTTGATATCTTGCTGCATTTCACAATCTGCAAAACACTTATGAGTGATGAAATCAATTAATTATGCTCACTGCAGCTTTTTGGATAATTTCTTTATCTTGTGAAGTACAAAGTAATGAAATAAAGTCCCACCTAAAATTGCAGTAACAAGTTTACAGTCATAAGAATCAAAGCTCCACATGGGGGTGCTGTGAGCTAAATGTCAGCATGCTATGAAATGCATAACTAGCAGTTAAACTTTTAACATGGTCCCCATCTTAGTTGAACAAGTTAGCATGCTAATATTTGCACAAGAGAGTAAGTTTTGGATAAATCAAAGTCTAACCCAATGATGGCGCTACATTAAAAATGAAGAGATCACTACAGTAACTCAACTCATCCTGAGGGAAAGGCTGTTCTAAATATGTCACGGTGGATCTTAGAGGTGGACTAACAGACATACAGAAACCTTACACCTTCACAAAAACAAAACACTACAACCATGAAACACAAATTGCAGCAACCCACTTAAAATGAAAATAGAAAGAGCAAAAAGAGTAACATGTAGACTGAAAGAGGTGCAGGCCACACACTGTGTTTATTTTGGGGTGTAAAAACACTGAGACACTAATTGTGGATACAAAATTTGTGTTTATGATCCATAAATCCATATTTACTTTTATTTTTTTCGTGCAAAACAAATCGTTTGTAACAAATGCACAACCCAAAAAAGTTGGGACACCTTGTAAGATGTCAATAAAAACAGAATGCAAGGATTTGCAAATCATATAACTCAATTAAATATGGGTTTGCCTGATTTGTAAAGCATCACATTCTGTTTATATTTACATTTTACACAGCATCCGACATTTTTTGGTTGTAACATGTCAGTATTACCTTGATTAGGATGAAACACACTCATGAGACACAGTCATACCGTCTCTGTGTTTCTAAAGGAAATAAGCAGCCTGTCTGCTGCTCTGCGTGTTTCTGTATTTACCTGTTGTTCAGTTTCCTCAATAATATCTCAGTAATAGCTCGTTTGTAGAGGAACACATTTTGTATTTATGGTTTCTTTCTGCTGAATCCTGCCGTTCATCTTCTCTGTCAGATCAAGTGTACATCGCGAGGTACATCCACTGTAAATAAAGGAGAGAAAGATTATTCATGTCAACCATATCTGGAGGGCAGATTAACATCACGATCACTGCGTCACAGAAAAATAGAAATGTAGTACAAGCATGACATAATCTCCTACGGACAACATCTTCAAAGATGTTCTCAGATAACTTCCATGAAAATGATGTCATAATTTATGTTCTTGAAACAAGGTCGTCTGTCTGTCTGAAGTTAACAGCTGCGCAGGTTGTGAAGGTTAAAGCCTTAAACTAAGTGCACATTTCTTATTAGCTTGAATCACCTCTTGTTCACGAAGATTCATGGTACTTCCATCACTGAGCTGTTTGAAGATTTCTGTTAGGAAAGACACAAATTCGTATTACTTCACTGTGAAACTGTGAAGGCAATGTTTAAGACGTTATGACAGAACTTCACACTTACGGCTGCTTTTGTATTTACAGTAATGGTTTTTTTTTTACTTACGCTTCATGCAATCCAAGCGAAGGGCGAGACTGATGAAGCTCTCCAGTGTCATGTATCCAGAGGAGGCGCCGTAACGCAGAGCTATCAGATTCAGAATGTCATCGCTGATCCTCTTCCCTGATTAACATACAGTGGATACGATGAAAGTATGATTTATATTAGTGCTGTTGTTGTTTATGAGGTTTCTAGCCACCATGTAAAATTGTAAAAAGAGTAATTTACTTAATTTATTTAAGATATCATTATGACAGTGAGTGCTAACACTTGAATACAGAATATAAATTAAGCTCCAAGAAATAAGGATTGTTGTTCATCTCTGCATGACATTGTTCATTTTATTTTACAATTGTAAAGCCATTTGACTTCTTGCTCTCTTGGCAATTTTACTTTACTTACAAAAACAGATTTTTTTTTTTTTTTTTGGGCAACTTGGGGGCAGAAACGAGTTGTGTAGGCAGCTTTGATATATACATCCCGTTGATATGGTGAACTTGTTGGAGAACAGTGTCCTATTTATACAACCAGCAGTTATGAGAAAAAAAATAACTACTAGATCATCTACCTGCAGCCATGACTGCATTCCTCAGCTCACTCAGTGACAGTGTCCCTGTTTGTGAAACATCTGAACGGTAGAAAATATCCTGAGTAAAGAGAAAACAGTTAGTTATGTGCTGAGGATGGAATGAGCAGTCATACATCACTCTTTAAGAAGCCTTTCTCTTTATTTTCTCATGAAATGTTTAACCTTCACTTCCTCCCTCTTACCTTGTATGTGGCAATCTTTTTCCACAGACGGATAAATTCCTCCCCATTTAGTTTGCCAGTGATAGATGTCTTTTGATCCGAGTATTAAGGAATGAACGACGTGCATGTCGCCTCACGCCTCGGCCTGACATTTAAATCTCTTTGTGTGTATTAAAACCAATAAAAGGGCAGGCAGGTTTTGGCATGTAATGCACCGGTGTTTTATTTAACTGGACTTACTGTGCGAGATTCGTCCTTTAAGAAATCAGTAGCTGAAACAGAGAAACCCAACGTATGTGTTTTGTGTGAACTAATTCAGAGTGAATATCACACAGCAGGATACATCCATCAGAGCGACCATGCTGCGACAGGCGTCGATGTTGAAGCCTCCTGATTTCAAATCTCCTGAATTAAAGTAGAAAAAAAACCATGAGGATCCTTAGTTTTGCCTAAACCTAGCCACAAAACAGTGCTACACAGAATTATTGTTTTCGTTTAGTTAGTTTTAGAGAACAAACCTTTCAGGATTTTGTCATTTAAAAGCCTCTGCAGCTGCTCAGCGTCCACTTCGTCATACTGGAAATTCAATGAAAACAAGGAAAAACTGATTAGACTCACACGTTTCTTATCATGATGATGATTACCTTCAAGTTAACCTTTTTTTTTTAAAATGTTTTTTATATAATTTCACTCTAATCAAAAGAGCAATTAAGTATATTTCCCAAAATAAGACAGGAGTTACCTTGTCAGAGAATTGACGGAACAGTGTTCTCCTGTTTTCGTCATCTTTGCCGTTTTCCGCTGGTGTGTGCTGCAAAAGATCGAGTTCTTTCAGCTCCAGATCAATGAATACACAGCATGTCACATACTGTCTGTATGTGTCATATTCTATCAAAGTAATCTATATAAAAATCAGAGTGTGGTTCAATATTGCAGTGACACAATGCTGAATTAACGTCACCCTATATATTCCAACTGGATCACAAGATCAAAAATGAGAGGATTTAACCCGTTATTATGTCAGCTGTATTGACCCGAGGCTAGAACGACGTCCTGTATTTCTACATCTCGTTCACCTCGTCTACGTCCATGTGTTCGTGGCCTTGGCCACCAGAGTTCTCACTGAGAGAAAAGACAAGAGACAGTAGATTCATGTAATTACATTTAGTTAATGACAGTTACGAATCCCAGTCCCTCATATCTCTGACATGTAGAAGTCAGATCTGATGGATGTAAGTTAGTGTTTAAAGGGTAATTAGTGAGTTCTGGCTTACTGGACGTGGGTCTCGGCCTTGGAGAGGATGGTCAGGATGAAGGAGGCCGTCTCATTTTGATTGAAGGTGGACGGCACAATCACGTATTCACCAGGCTTCAGCATCACAAACGCCATCACCTCACGTGCATTCATGTAGGTTTTAGTTTGGGTGACGGGTCTGTTCTTACTGAAGAACGAGGCTGGGAACTTCCCCCTCTGTGCCCTGTACTGTAATGTCAATCATAAACACATATTTCATCTCTTTGCAGTTCATCTTTAGGAGGTCAATGTGTACTCTGTATGAAAATTAGGCTAAAAATATGACTCACTTCTTCAGTGACCTTGGAGGAGATCAGAGGAAAGAAAAGAGGAGACGTTTAGGGACAATCAGTAAAGATCAAGTGAAATCCGAGCATCATGAAAACATGAAAACACTCCCAGTGAATATCATGAAATCATTAATTTAGTTTGACTCTTTTCAAAATCTGTTGTCCATCCGAAGTAAGACAGAAATAATAGAGAGTAATACTTACCTCAAATACCGTCAGCCCAATGTGGAGGTTTAGAACCAGGCGTCGGTTCCTCTTGTCGGGTTTTTGCATGAGAGACACCAACATGTTTTTTTCACCCAGAGTCTCGCTGCACTCACTGGACATTTTGTCAATCTTCACCCGATACTGTGGATTCGTCCAGAAGCTCTCTGGAAGGCAAAGAGGGAGACAGTTTAGCATTTTGCCATAACTATGATGAATCTGTTGATTCATTTAAAAAGCTAAAACTTCAATAGTCAACTGTAAAAAAATTAGAAGATTGCCAACTGGTCACATACAGCGCTTAATCACAATGTGGGATTGGATAAAACCTGAAATATTAACAGTAATAAATAAATAAATATATAGTGTTTGCTTAAACTGAAGTATCTCTGTGTTTTTGGATTTGTTTTTCATGAAAGTTGTTTCGATACCAGGAAAGTGTCTGTTCTGAGGCTGTCAGGGATCAAGAATGTGAAAAACAAAAAG
This sequence comes from Brachyistius frenatus, assembly GCF_029030835.1. Taxonomy (NCBI): domain Eukaryota; kingdom Metazoa; phylum Chordata; class Actinopteri; family Embiotocidae; genus Brachyistius; species Brachyistius frenatus. The sequence goes on from NW_027211133.1 coordinate 20,990, forward strand.
CTAAATATCATTTCTCTGCTATGAACTCTGGTGTAAAACACTGGAATAATTACAGATTTTGAAATAATTGACTAATTTATTATCAACCAATCAATGAACATGGTCACCTCTTTAAAAAAGCTAGTATAAAATCTATCAATTAAACAATAATATAATAAAAATGTCCTATCTTAATCTATTATTTAATCTATTTCCTATTTCATCTTGTTAAATAATGAAGGAATACTTCATCTTAAAATGGAATTAATTTTACATTTGTGTTTAAATGTTACTTTTTTGCTAGTTTTGCCATTTGAGGGTCTTCAGAGCATCTTTATAAAGTTTGTTTCTTGCTTGAACACTTTCAGGTTCCAGTTTTCTTTAAAGTATTCTGGATGCATTTTTGCCTTCATTAGATAGTCGAATACAGATTTTTATATCTTTTGAGTATCAAAGTAATCCAGTTGTATGTATACCCACAGGTGCATTGCGAACTAGCTAATTTGAAATTATTTGTATGTTATTCATTTTTCAAAATGTAAGCGAATATAACGGCTAAAGTTGACACCCCGTTACAGGCCGACACACTGACCCCAGAAATGTTTAATATTTCCTGTTAACATCTTCCAAATTATGTGAACTGTACTTAAAAAAAAGTAGATCATGACTGTCAAAAAGCCATTACTTTATCTTCATATTAAGATAAGGTCAGGAGAGGGTAGGAGGGCTGCAGCAGGCTTTGCAAACCTTAATACAGATGTAAACAGTAGACAGACATAGCAAAGAGGGAGCGTTTTATCTCTATATGTTTATTAATGCTTTTATAAATGAATTTATTAACTCTAAGTTTTAAAAGCATTATTAAATGAAAATGCTCAAACTGTGTTCTGGGAGACCGTTTTTCATTAATCCAGATATTGTGGGAGTACCGAGGTTATTCATGCAGCCTCCAGCGGTGGTCCCTGCAACCCATCGGCCCTCGTAGAAGGAGGTCTTCCAGTGACAAGAAGAGTTCCCGTCAAGGAAGTCAGGACACAGGCAGCAGATGTCCAGATCTGTGTAGTACTTGCAGAAGTCTTCCAGGGTAATCCTTGAAAGCACACATTCATTTCGATAAAACATGAAATACTGCTTCATGATGGCCAAAATCACAAACTCATTGTCCATAAAAGAAAAAAAGAAAATCGATATCAATTTGTTGAAGTAAATCGTGCAATGCAAACTGCATAATTACATCATTGTTTTATAGCTAATGCCGACTTTCTTATGTAATAACATACTTAGTTTCAATGCAAATTATAATTCAATTTAGTGGGAGTGTCTTTAAATAAACAATAAAGATAGATACTGTTTGAAACAGCATCCACTGAAAATAATATATGATATATTTTACTTTTTCTTTGTAGATGCAGCAAAAAATGCGCGGTTGGTAACGTGTTTCCTTAGTTGTTTTCTATTTGCTAAACAATGTGTCAATCATACTAGCTATACCGGCAATGCCGATTTCTGATTGGAGGAGGAGGTTAAGTCCCATCCCTCCAGGTAGTAAATTGAGCAAAGAAGTGAAGATGGTATGAACAGCTCAAGACTAAACTTCCTTAAGCGAAAACTGCTGCACACGTGCATTTAAACTATGATCTTAATTCAAAGAATGTGAGCATGTAATGTGCTTTATTTATGTTTAGCAAATGATTTAAAGAGTAAACACGTTCGTTTCAGAGTTAAAATGTTTAAAAATCATAATTCATGATGACTAAAGAGAAATACTGTCCAGTGAAACCAATGAGTTCATTTGATTACTGTTGTATAACTTTAAGAGTTTGGATGTGATTTTCAGTAAAGACTGAAATTGTATGATGCCATGCAGTAATGCACTTATTGTAAGTCACTTTGGATAAAAGCGTCAGCTAAATGAAATGTAATGTAATAGTTTTTTTTTTTTTTTTTACACAGGTTAGGTTTTTGAGTTACCCGGAAAACTCTGTATATTTTGGTTTTGGATTCTCCTTGACGAAGGAGATGGCGAGCCACCTTTAACCCTGAGGAGTTGGACCAACATCACCGTTTGCTCCCCGGAGGAGACGGTCCTTCCTTCATCCGAGTGCACCGGTGTGGTAGGACAGATAAAGTCCCACATCTTGGACTATTTCTTTTGGTTGAACCTCTTTTGAACTAAACTGACTTGACTGGACCGATCTGACAAAAAAACCAACCTGTTACAACCTCAACAACTGAATCCATCTGAACGTTTGGATCAGAAGAATCCACAAATTGTGTTTTAATTGTGTGAAATATTTGACATGTTGATAACTTAGAATGAGAGTTTGAACAGAACATTTGTAAATAGTTTATGTTTTTATTTTTTACAATTGCAGTTGAAGGTATCCCTGCAGCTCCAGTTGTGTCCAGTTGTGTCTGTTACAACCTCTCCCCTACAAATGTAGACACTGGCACTATATCAAAATATACATTTGAATATACTGTTAACGCTGTGTTGGTTGCATACAACTAGGTAAAAACTGACTTTTCACTCTTTTATGTACAGATATTAAACAATCTGTTTCAAGTGGTTTGACTGATTAGAGATTTTTACACAAAAGTTGTTTTTTATTTGTTTGTTTTTTGCTGACATTTTGTAGTTGATTCTCTTTATCTTAATTAATCCTGCAGTTTTGGAAATGATTGTTTGACATGACACGCTTACCAAAACTCTCCATTGTCCTGGACTGAAAGGCACATGTCTCGATCTTGAGGACTCACAGTTTGCCACAGAGGCGACCTATAGAGAATTTATCAGTGGGGGGGGAAAGAGGAGAATGATATTGTTATAAATCCCAATAATTAAAATTAGTATAACGTATATGTGGTGGCGGGGTGTGGTTCGCTCAGCTGCAGGGGCTGGAGAGTGGGAGGAGTGGTTCAGGGAACGGTGCCGGGCAGGTGTAATGAGCACAGCTGAGCCGAATGTGAACTGATGAGCACAGCTGAGCTGGATGTGAACTGATGAGCACAGCTGAGCTGGATGTGGACTGATGAGCTCTCCCCTATAAAGGGAGCAGGGAGAAGGAGGCTGAAGAGGAAGCGGTTGCACGAGGACATTGGTGTATGGGCCGAGCAAATAAAAGCATTTTACACCTGAACGTGCGACCGAGCGTGTCATCTGTGTCCAGGAGAGACCCCGGTAGCCCCAACCTTGCTACAGTATATTTTTTCTTTAAGTATGCATGATACAGATATGTGAAATTATGGACATCTCCAGTTGACGAAGTGCCTGTAAGTCAAGCGCTTGCAGCAGATTTCTTTTGGTTCTTTTGCAAGAGAGAGTTTGTTGCAACAGTTTCACGGCCAAGCCACAAACCATCTGTAAAATGATCTCTGTTAAATTAATTGACAAGAGAATGCTGCGCTTTCCAAAATATACAACACTGTAACAGTTGAAAACTGTCCATTGTTTGGTCGAACTCCTACAAACCAGAGTCGCTGCATCGAGGAACGTGTGGGATTGTTTTTGGACCTCTCCCATCACATCTGGCATCTTTAAATACTTTCTATAGTCTGCACTCTTTATTCAGTAAATGTGCAATATTGCACTCCTTTCAATGCCTTCAGGCACTTGTGTCATTAAGTGGAGCTCCAGTGGAGCGTTTGACAAACCAACAGATTCCACAGCGGTTATTCGGGGAAATGTGTGATTATTAGCGTAATTATAGTTCCATGGAAAGGCTTAACGTTGTGAAATCCTCTGCGTGTATGCTTTCATTTGTTTCAGTTGGCAAAATGTCACTGTCATTCAGAAGTGAACACTGCCCAAACAAGTTTGTGAGATCTCACGGGATTATACTTCACAGACCACACAGCTATTTTCTCAAACTACAAGTTATGTAAAGACCCATGTTAGATTGTGTTAAGCTTTGGTTACGTGAGAAGCAATGCAACTGTATTAGCCTCGAGGTGTTGTGCGTTCTCTAAACAAACAAGTTGACCTTTTAATTCCATCACTCAGAAACAGCTGAAGCGCAGCTTTCCTGTTTTTCTCTGAACTGATGCAACCAGTTCGAGATTATAATTGCAACACAATTACAGAAATGTTTCTTGTGGCTTTAATCAAAATATCCTTTAGCTATCACGAATATCAAAATATTCAGTAAAACTCTGTGATATTTCAGCATTAAATAATCTCAACATTTTATCTCCTAAAGCAGCAAATCAGAGTCCCTGCGTGTCGGCGTCGCGCTCACCGATCACTCCAGTCTCCTTTCCACTCGGTTTGGCCCCAGGGGTTCCACAAACGCACCAGGCGGACCGGCTGCTCGCGGCACATCATCTGACCATCGACCATCACCAGAGAAACACCAGTGTCACCACGTTACTACATTACATTAATAGATCCTGCTTTACAGTAGAGGCGCACATTTTATTAACCTAGAACTTGATAGATAAACTGAATTGTTTTTGGCGTTAAGCTTCAGTAGAACCTTTAAAAACATACTGGCTGCCGGTAGAATAACTTCTATTATTACTGTATTATCATATACTTTCTGCTGCAATACCTTTTTAAACAAATGCAATTCTTTACCTGTTTCACACCTGTCACGGTGTAGGCGTGGCCTTGGACCAGTCCATTTGGTAACACAGTGTTTTCAGATGTCTTCTACAAAATATAAATATACAGAATATAATCGAGTAGTCTTGTGCAACACTTAACAATTCAAAAAAAACAGCATTTGATTTTCTGTACGTTATTAATCAGTGAATTAGCAACCATGTTCTCCATATATATATATATATATATATATATCTATATATATATCTATATATCTATATAGATATCTATATATATACTTACTGAAGTGATCAGTCTGTGTCAGCTCGATAAATTTCACTTGTACAGAAATTAAATTAGATGAATTTTGCTTTTATTTTGCCTGGATCATTATTGGAAAACAAACATTTGCGGCAGAAGTTTGTCAATAAGTCGACTTGCTGACAAATGAATGACTTCTAAAACTTCCAAAATAAGCCAAATGTGGAAATTATGTACAAACTCATTCAAAACAAACTGCATTAGTGTATGTGAAGACCGTGTGCACTGGAGTAACTACTTCCACGCTTCATCAGAGCAGATCATGCCTCACATTTTTCCACTTGACTTTCTCAGAAAGAGAAATGCTGCTTCTGTCTTGTTTGAGATCATGTACTGTCAGGAACTTATCCAAAACAAACTCTAAGAATGCAAAGACGCTGTGGAGCCACTTCGAGTTCAGTGTCGAAGGTTCAGATTACTAAACTGTACAGTATTTTGTCAGTATTCCCACCAAAAAGTACTGCAATGTATTTAGAGATTTACTCTCAAAAAAAAAAAAAGGAGTATCTTGACATTTAAACTTGACATTCAATTGCATTCATCTCTGTTCTCGTAAACTTGTCATGCATCCAACATACTTTCACTAAGTATTGTGCACTGCTTACTTATGCTTTAATTACACAAATTAAAAAGCAGGGCGGTGTTTCTTGCTTCTCACGAGCCTCCAACTTTTGCGTGTTTAGCCATGAGCTGCAATCTTGTATACTCGGTTACTACATTTCCTGAAAGACGTGAATGTTTCCACTTTTTTATTTATTTATTTTTTTTACTTAATTTAAATCCTTGTAGAGTTTATAAAAGTTATATCATAGAAAACTCTGTTAAATGCTGTTTTTAAATGTCAGATTTCAGTTTTTACTCTGTTTAAAGTTCCTCCTCTGGCTTTGATTAAACCCCTAAATTTGTCTCTTCTTCCTCAGATGAAACTCTTCACCTCATGTTAGTACGTGTTGATCTGTAAAGATGCCAAGAGTCTCTGCTGCTCGCCTACAACTCGAGCTGGCAGCCAGAAGGTATGAAAAGCGCCACCGTGACGGGATTGGTTCCTCAGGTATGTGATGTATTAAAACATGGCTGTCTGAATCTGTATTAGCGATACGCTGCAGCTCCAAAACAGAAATGCTCAGCTCATTTTATATTTTGCTTGTAATTCTGTCTCATTGTATTTAAAAACACGTGGACATGTTAACAAAGTTGATTTGCGCTGGAGGAGGTCTTTGAGGGTGACGTGGTGTCACACTTGCTGCTCTGTATGTACTGAAGTATGTTTGAGCCCAGAACAGACTCAGATGGACATCAGGTGTAACCGTGTACAATATGCAACAGGTGTGAAATCTAGTTCTACCAAAATCAGCAAGTGTGCCGCTGTTGAGGATATATGAGGGCGGCTCAGGGAGATCTGTGGGGGTTTGTGTGGTGTATATTTGTACTCACGCCCTGCGGTGTGCCACAACCCATCAGTGAATTTGATTGGCCTGCTCTACACATCAGTTCCCACAGGTCCGGAGGAGCGTCGGACGTCTCGATGCACATGTGGACCCCACCGGTGAAGTCCACCAAGGCCTCGGCAGGAGTCCCAGCATTCATGTCCGAGTAGGAACCGCACACCCTGACACAAGGAAGCGTGAAGTTACTTTCACGGACCTCCCAAAAGTAAGTACATTTTATAACTGAGAAGTAATACATTGGTTTTCCATACTTGGCGTAGGCTTTCTCCAGCAAAGCAGGCCAGAATTCAGTTGGGTCTTTGGAGTGGACAAAGATTAGTCTGCCATCGATTGTTGGCAGCTTGTCATCAATGACGACATCCACCCATCGTCCAAATCTCCAGAACTAAACCGAGACAAAAACAGAAATATGATGATACGATGCTTATGGCAGTGGAACTTCCCATCTTACTCTCAGTAGTTTTTGAAATATCGATTCTTCTCTAAAATGTACAGAAGCAAATCAAGCTGCTGTCACTTCTATAAATGACAAAGCGGTATTTACCCTGAAGTGGAACAGCCCGCAGTAGTCGTCATCAAATGTTTGGTTAGAGGGAACAACTTGGTCCATGATGTGATTCTGGAACGTCAGAGCTCCGATAGATGCAAGAAACCAGCAGTTTCCTGAGAAATAAGTGGACAGATGTCGGAATGATGGATTACGACATTTCATCTTTTTTTCGATGTATATAACAGTTGTTTTCTCCATTTTAAAGATATATTTCATTCATGCAGTAGCAGGTTCTGCAGGATCACCTGGATATTTCTTGTCAAAGGCTTCACATGAAGTGGTTAAAAAGTCAGTCTTACCTGCTTCCTCGTGCGTATTAAACACAGTGAATACAAATTACTGGGTGAATTCACTGTGATCCCGGTGTTATTTTTTTAGCTATTTGGACATTCAACTCATTATACACACATCTACTTCAGTCCGCCTGCACTTTATTCTGTTTTCTGCCTCTTTTCTGAACTTGCATGGTATTGATGGAAACAAGAGATGATAGTATAGAAAGCAGTTTGCTTACCAACCATGCCTTGACCAAAGTCAAACCTCGAGACCCCATCAACAACAAAGGATGGATTGGGGACGACTTTCTGAAACAGCAGAGACAAGTTGTAAACAAATCCTTGACATATTTAACTTTATAAGTTGATCTAGCAAACGCGCCCCTCGGTCCACTCGAGGATACAGTGTCAGTGTCACATTTGGCCTCGTCTCGCTGTGAAAAGTAAACGCATGTATGACCAAAAGAGAAGAAGAAAGTCATTTCATAGAGCTCAAATGAGAAAGAACAAAAAGTAATAAAGTCACAGGACTTTCACCCGTACAACTGGTGTCAACGTAGATTTCTTTTAAGTAACGCAAGATACATACAGAATGTATTTAACTTAGATAGCAGGCGTAAAGTAACCCATGTTAAATATGTGATGTTATTTAAGCAAAATGACTTATTTTTCCACAAACCATGATCTTTTTCTAACCTGAATCAAATCTTACTTTTCACAGCTTAGGCAAGCAAAGCGTGACACTGACACGGTATCCTCTGGTGGACAGATGAGTGCATTAAACTCTATGGCGTGGTATTGAGCTGCATTTATACATGCAGCATTTACAGACACACAACAAAGGTGCCTAACCTCCAATCCTCGGCCCAACCGAACCCTAAACTCCAACCCTAAGTACAATTCATTCAAATAGACACAGTACTCACCGCTGGTCTCAGCCACACCACTTGGGCCAGGTCGGACGGCGTCAGTAACCCTTGTCCAATTGATCTTCTGTCAGGGGGGAACATCTCGTCGATGTATCTCACCTGTCGGATGACACAGTACTGTTTCAGCTGCTGGAAGTCCTGGTTGTGGAGCTTCTCGGGGTTACTGATGGTGCCATAGCCATCTTTCATGTGACGAGCGTTGATGATGTTCAGGCACACACCCGGCGGAGGCATTGCTGCAGGTTTTGAGAGCTGTGCAAAACAAACAGAAAAGTGTCCATATTAAACTTTTTTCTTAATACCCATTCAAACTGCAAAACTCCCCTTTTCAAATACTAAGATGGAAACAGCAGATTCAGCCAGATATAACTATAGCATCACACAAAAAACTAATTTTTTGCTCTGAAGTCTTTTTTTTTTCAGCTCTAAAATAGAGACTAAATAGATCAATAGGAGCTGATATTTATCCTCGTACTAAAATTTGTTCTCCACATGGTTTAATTCTGAGTTTGAGAATTTGAGAAAGGTGAATAGGTTTCTCAAATTCTCAAACTCAGAATTAAACCGTCATTTAATTTGTATTTATTCTGCTCATGGTAATGCACAAAATTCAGTAGAAAATATAAACAGAAAAGCGATTTACAATCAAAACACAACTCGACACAAGTGCCAAAGAGGAGAGATGCATTCACTGATTCTAGCTTTGCATTATACAATATTTTAAGTTTATGTTCAGAAAAATCAAGGACTCAAGTAGAATTTTCTTGTTTTAAAAATAACTCATTTCAAGAAGTATGAGTGCAGCCCACCTGCACATCTGATCTCCCAATGTTGTCATTCATGTCACACAAAAAGTATTTTTTTAGTGTCTTAAATATAACAATATAGACTTTATGACAATACTAAGTGAACGTGTAAATTAACCTCTTTAAAATGTAAATGACATGAAGCTCTTACCTCAGCTGCCACAGGGAGTAAGAGTTGAGTCTGGGTGGATCAGCCAGTGTGGGAAGAAGCTCCAGAGCTTTTATAACGCCTGCGAACGCCTCAGGAGACGGTTGTCAGCAGCCGATGTTCCTTTGCGAAGCCGCACCTGAGCCGAACTTTCACTCGGTGCTGCCGCCTATCGTACGCAGACAGAGACAGAAAAATAGCCTTCAGTCAGACCGGCGGTCGATGTGGCACTTCACCTCCACCTAACCTGCACATCTTCGCAGGGTTAAACAGAGAGAGACACTCCCACTGATGCACAGCAAAAACTAAGAGGATGATTGGTGCATTCAGGGTTCTTGTTTTGTTTTTGTTCAAGGACCATCAAGAAAACATTGTCATGTTTGTGTTTTTAACGCAGTTTTCAGGGTGGAGGAGCTCAGATTACCAAAATCAAACAGAACAGGCTCAGGGTATTGAAACACACCAAAAAAAAAAAATCAAGTGCATTACTGAACTCGCATGAATATCCTTTAACAAGGTTTTCTGTGTCAAACCACATTAAATTGAATCGTTTACTGTCCTTACTGGTGTTTTATCTCATGAGTTCATAAAGTTATCTTTTGGTGGTCCACAGTGTAGTGACATCTTGTGGACACACAACTGAATATTACTTTGAAGATTACTGACTGACTTAAAGTGAGAGTATAGTGACCAAACTTAATCTATCATTCTTCATTAAAGTAAATAACTTTATAGGATAATAGTTGCATCTGTATGATGATTTTGATGGGAAGAAAGTCTTCAGGGAATAGGTGAACAATTGAAGTTAGTAAACACATACTTAAATATCATTACAGTTATTGTTCCTCTTTGATGGCAAAAAAAGAAACAAATTGTCTGTGCTGTTGTTTTGTTTTGTAAATCAGGAGTTGAAGAATCTGCCTCTCATTCAGTTTTGGTTTCGAACGCCTGACAGTAATAATTGGAGGGTTATTCAACATGGGTGTAAGAAATAATTCAGTGTTCACAGATAATCAATGCTTCAGTTTGATTCTCTGCACTGAGGAAATCAATAACTGAAAGCTGCTCGCTGCATTTTAACTTGACCAATGTTAACTTGGTTTATTAATGGCAACACAGACCAAACCAACATAAATGAATCTGATCTTAATCCCACTATGAAAACATTGGTCGACATACAGTCAACTGCACACAGTGCACAGTCAGAGCATTCATACTGTAAGCAGTCAGCGCTGTTAATGTGACATCTTATTCCTCGACTAATCATTGACAGCCTCTCCACAGCTCTGAGGATGAATGTGCATGTAATAAAAGAGCAAACACTGTGTGGGGTCATAAAATAGGGACTGGCTGCGGTGTCGTTGGGGTGAAAATTATTCTATCATTCTTTCTGTTAGTCATACGGTGACGTGCAGCGAGAAGCGGTGAGAGGATTGAGCTGCACCTGATCACAGGTTTGTTCAAAGGTAGTTTACATATTGGGGTGAGAAACAAGGAAACCACACAAACGCTGGTGGCCTCAGACATTAACAAGCATAAGAGTGTTGGAGAATCTCCGTTGTCCACTCTGGTCCACCAACCCTCCACCACACGGCACTTTATTTCTCTTCAGCCAGTGAGGTGAGATCATCTTTCTATATTTTAAACTGGTTGATTCAGATATCTCAATGTTATCGTGTTGTACTTTTATACTGGAAGAGGCTTGTGTTTTGTGATCCTTGGTGGATTTGAGTTTCGACTACATGCATCTTTTGTTGTGAAGATAAACTGTTAGAAATGCTCTTAATATATATATTTTTTTACACTTGCAGATTAAATAATTGTTCTCTTTTGGACTGCAGGAAATTGAACAGCGTTTATTAGACGGGCTTTTGTACATGTGAGATGTCTGATACAGACAGGTGACGCATTAAAAAGTAAAACCTGAATGAATGAGTGGACACATAAAATCAAATGCAGATTTTTTTTAATTTAAGTATAAAAATCATATGAAGTTGGTGACACAATATGTTTTATTTGCACTTCATTTGATGCCCATACAACAAAAATACCTTGTATTGTACTGTTTTATCATTTGTCCCGCTCTGAGCATAAATGGGATAAAGTGTGCCATCACCTGACTGATGCTTGTTGTGGGAGAAACACCTACTTGTCCTACTTCCATCGTTACTTTGACCTCAACCCAACACTTTTGTCATTTTCTCAACATTTTCTGACGTTTTTCTTTTTTTACGAGTGTGTTTGTGAGTGGAAATCTTTTCAATCGTTGTGAGCAGAGCCCAAACACAACAGCCATGCCTCCTCCCGGTGTTTGTCTGAACATCATGGAGACTCGTCAAAAGCAAGACGGTTATGGGAGCATCACCAACCCCGACAGGTTCTTCGGCCAAGACTACCAGCAGCTGAAAACATACTGCCTGAGTGAAGGCATCAGGTTCATCGACGACACGTTCCCACCCGACAGGAGCTCCCTGGGCCAGGGCATACTGGAGCCGTCGGACCTGGCCCGCGTGGTGTGGCTCAGACCAGCGGTGAGGGTTTCCATACAGCTGAGAATAAAAACCGAGCATGTTGCATGATGTAGTTTCAGCATTTTCAACTCGCAGCATCGTTCTGCATTCAAACTCAAGTGCATGACAGGCTTGAGTGAGGTTTGCACATTCTCCCTGTTTTTGCCTCCCACGGTTTAAATACAGTCTCTGGTTGAGTGTCACATTTTGACACATTTGAAATGACAATACTTTCTTTTACACTTTCTTGAATCAGCTCCAGAGATGCTTTCCGGTTTAGATTGACAGTGTCAGTACAAAAATCATCTGTTTTTTCTTTTTTTTTCTTTTCTTGACACAGACAAAAATGCAACTGTGACACATATTTGCATCGAAAAAAAAATAACAGCAGAAAATAATTTTAAAAATTAATTGTTTCACCACTAATATGTGAAACAGCAACACATAAACAATTTAAGACTGAAATTAAACAGTGTCAAGAGAGAGGTAAACAATGCTACTGTCATTTTTAAGCTCAGATTTCAGCTTATATGGCTTAAATGACTTGTCGTACCTCAAGTTTCAGACTCTCTAAGTTTATTTACCGGTGGAATAAAGGACGATAAAATCTCTGTGGTCAGATCACCCATGAAATAAACAGAATTATCACCACATAAATATAAATAATGTCTGGTTTGACACAGCTAAGCTCAGTTCATGTCTGTGCTACACTGAAGGCACAGAAGCACAAAGAAGGAATTGTGACTAATATATGAGGGATGACCCTTGGTTTGCTGAATTCAGATGGTTAAAGCATCATATTTACATCAGCTGAATTTAAAAAATGCAAGGTTTTGCATATTGAACAGAGGATTTATGGATTTTTAAAACTTTTTCTATGACTTGATATCTTGGCCGTTGTTATTAAAATATTATTTTTTCTGTACACATACAGAATGTAAGTATATGTGCAAGTACTGCATGAGATAAACTGGTAAAGTTTGCACCTGTCTTTTTCATATTTAAAAGGTTTGATTAACTCTTCAGCTCTCTCCCTGTTTTAGAAAATTGCTCCGCATCCATCCTTTATACTTCATGGAGTCTCCAGGTTTGACTTCAATCAGGGACAACTTGGTATGGAAATTAGTTAATTCACAACATGCTACTGTTGAGCCTGCCTGATACTTCCTGACAACTCAAATATTTTTTTCTAACAGGAAACTGCTGGTTTCTTGCGTCTCTCGGTGCGTTGACATTCCAGAATCACATCTTCAAACAAGTCGTCCCCCTTGAGCAAATTTTTGAGGAAGACTACTGCGGACTATTTCACTTCAGGGTAAATATAAAAAATACTGGTTATTATTTTTACCAGGAATATTTTCCGTTTTGAAATCAGACTTTATTTGCATTTTAGCTGAGCTTACAGTGGATGATCGTTCCTCCCGTCATCTACGGTCATGAGGTTTGGGTAGGGACCAAAAGAATGAGCCTGCAAGTGCAAACAGCCAAATGAGCTCCATCTGTGGCCCGTTCCTGTCTGAGTTGTGCGAGCTGTGGTTATTAGAAGCTTCTCTGAGTGCGATCGCCTCGTGAGAATCTACTTTTTTGCTCAAAAAAAGAAAAGATTGACAATGTATTGCCACAGAACTTTAAGTTATCATAGTGTTATGTTCCCTGTTTTTTTAATGTAGTTCTGGAGGTTTGGGAAGTGGATGGACGTCGTCATCGATGACAAGCTGCCGACACTCAACGGCAGACTAATCTGCGTTCACGCCAAAGACCAAAATGAGTTCTGGGCGGCTCTGCTGGAGAAAGCTTATGCCAAGTATGTAAAGGACACTTCTTCTCAGACTGAAGTGAGTTTTCTTTTGGTTTTTTTAATGAAAATATCTGTAAACAAAAATGGATCCTCTTCATCTCAGGGTCTGTGGTTCCTACACCGACATGAGAGCTGGGACTCCTTCAGAGGCGATGATGGACTTCACCGGCGGTGTGCACATGTGTGTCGACCTGTCCAAGCCTCCTCCGGACTTGTGGGAGTTGATGTGCAGAGCTGGTCAATCCAGCACGCTGATGGGGTGCAGTACACCACCAGGGGTACGTAGAAATATACAACACAGAAGCTACAGTGATCTTGTAAAGTACATGTAGAGCCATCAGAAAGATGCTGTCAACTAAAGACAGGTTGGAACTTCAGTTGCATCCTTATGGGCAGAGCAAGTCATGTTGAAATCTTGTGGTGGAATTAAGGAGGGTGAGATGGATAATTGCCAATTTATTGATTTCCTTTTTTTAGCATAGCACATAGTGTTACAGTAAACAATGAGATATAAGTGTTGTGTGCTTGTAGATGGACTTTGTTCCCTGCACTCACACAATGAGACAAAATGTAAAACATACGGTTTTTACACAGTGGTTACCTTTGTTACCTTTGCTGAACACGTCATTAGTTAATCAGACATGCCCTATTGAAGTACTGTATGTCCGTTGAAAGACTTTAAAAGGAAGAACACTGTTTAGCTAGTGTGGTATTAACTGACCTTTGTCTTGCATATTAACGGTTGAGAGCCTGAAAATTATTCAGCCACTTTGAGTCAATACATATTGAATAGGGTCATAAAAGGACACTGACAATTCACTGCCTTGCACTTTAAAGCCACCAATGCCTGTTTTATCTTGTTTTTTATATATATATTTTACCTTGTTCATTGCTATTGAACTGATGAGTTGCCAACTCAATTTTGTTGTATTTTTTTACAATGACAATAAACTGCCTTATGCCCTTATGTTGTTGAGTTGCAGGAAAAACGTGATAACAGTGTATTGCCGAATGGATTGGTCAAAGGCCATGCCTACACTCTGACAGGTGTCAAACAGGTAAAGTATTGCACTTGAAACATTTCACATGGAGTCTAACGGCACTCATATAATACCGAAAATAAAATGTATGTATATATATTTGCAACATTTTTACATTCATGGTAATAATGGTCATGTCTCTGGTGATGATTGGTGGCCAGATGATGAGCCGAGGGCAGCTTGTACACCTGGTGCGTGTGTTGAACCCCTGGGGTAAAGGAGAGTGGAACGGAGACTGGAGCGATCGGTGAGAACAACCATTTACCAAGACATGACTTTAAAACTTAAAGATGAATTTCACAGCTGGAAAGCAAATTATCTTATAAAACTAGGCCATCTAGGTAGTGAAAAGGTGCAACTATTTACATTTAAAGTGAGTCCCTTGGCTTAGCCCTGGCTTCTGTGGAGGCGTTGTACATTTTTGAATAGGAATAGAAATGCATCTTCAGTTATTTTGTTTTATTGTGTGTCCTTCTGCTTTAGGACAGATGTTGTAACCTCTCTCTGAATGTTGAAAACTGATGATAAAATGTTGTCCTCTCTCTTTCTCATTGACAAACTGTCAACAAGGTCCTCTCTGTGGCAAACTGTGAGTTCTCAAGACCGTGATATGTGCCTGACAGTGGACAACGACGGAGAGTTTTGGTCAGCAAACTTAGTCACAAATTTAGTTTTTTTTCTTTGTAAATTGTATACTGCACTTAGGCTTTCATATTTTCATCACATCCAGATGAGAAATGAATATCAAAAATTCCACTGTGAATTCAACAGGATGACCCTGGAAGATTTGTGTAAGTTCTACACAGAGCTCAACATCTGCGGCTTGACTCCAGACTTCCTTGATGGAAACTCCTCTGGACGCTGGAAGACCTCCATGTATGAAGGCCGATGGGTTGCAGGAACCACCGCTGGAGGCTGCATGAACAACAGAGGTAATCAGATCAGAAAGAAAACCACGTTAGAACTTTAAAGCTCTAGAAAAGGAACCACATTTCAGATGTATATCTAATATAAGTTGAATAGTAATAATAATAATCATAAAGACTGATTGTGTTTAGACAAAACCAAGAGATTAACACTGAAGTTATTAGACTTACAGGAAACCCAGATCTCTGTTACCTTTTTATTCATGTGCACACACTGCAGAAAGCTGCAGAATAAAATGCTCCATAGAAAATTACCAAATGAATGCAGAAGGGGAATTCGCTTCAAGAGTCCTGATATTGAACTTATCATGGCAGCTGTGCAATATAGTCATTTTAATGATAAAATTACATTCAGTTCTGAGATCCTGAAACAAAACCAACAACTCTTAACATTGCTAACTGGACCAAAGGGACAACGAGCTATTTATTTGTTAACACCATTGCTTTATTCATAATCTGATATGAAAAAATAACTTTATTTTCAAGTAGGCTACGGGCATCCGTGGTTACAAGCAGAACTTTTTTACACTTCCACCATAATTAACTAAATTCGACGACAGAACATCCGCTCCTCCCGTCTGGTTCTTTGGACTTTAGGCTGTTTGGGGGTTTTGTCTCTGGAAGTTGTCCATCCATAAGCATTATAAGAGCTATTGCTACTGTGAAAGATAAGAAGAGTAAAGCATCATAAACAGTGTCAAGGGCTGCAAGGTAAGATTAGATAAGACTTTACAAGAGCAGTATTTTTCATAGAACCATATTTTCTCAATAACAACACAAACCAGTGATCAACGTCATGCACCAGAACGCTGCGCTCATATCCACGAGGTTTTGACCTCTTCATTTTTATATCTCATGCAAATAAACCTGATTTCTCTCTTTGTCTTCCAGACAGTTACTGGACTAATCCACAGTATCGAGTTAAGGTTTGTGGTGAATCTTCACAGAGAAATGAGGGGAAAAACATGCTGGTGTCTCTCATGCAAAAACATGACAAGAGGAACAGACACATGGTGCAAAACCTCCACATTGGATTCTTTATATTTGAGGTAAATATTACTCTTTGTTGTTTATTATACATTTATACATATTAATGCTGCAGCAAAAGTTTTGTCTGAAAAGAATAAAAACAGCAGAAATCTCTGAACCTTAGTAGAAAGGTTGTCATCAGCTTTGAAGAACAGAAACTGAACATTCAACCAGTGACAGACTCACAGACATGGTGAGTCTTGGTATTATCACAGGACAGAATATGCTGAGTAACTGAAGGATGGACGACCAAATTCAAAATCCGTGCAACCTGTTTGTTGGGTTGCGAGACAGGTTTAAGTAGAAAGACAAGATAAGACTTTATTGATCCCCATGAGGGTTATTTCCTTGTTACAGCAGCATAAAGGAGCAACAAAGGAGTGAATACGTTTTTGTTTTTTTAAATCATAAATTACGGTTGGAATTTCCCATAAGATGGTAAAAAGAGTTGCTGCACATGCACAAATAAAGCAAACTGTCTTACTCTACAGAATATTAATAAAATCAGGAACGTCTTGTCTCAGCGTGATGCAGAAAATGTGTCCCCTTCAGGATGGTTTACTGTAATTCCTTGTTCTCAGGATGTCCAAATTAGTCATTAAAAAAAAAAAACGGCAGTTGGTCCAAAATGCTGCAGCGAGAGTACCGATTTGTTCATTTCTCCTGTTTTTATTGGCTTCCTGTAAAATCTAGAATAGAATTTAATATTTTACTACTGACTTACAAAGCTCCATCTTATCTCAAAGAGCTTATTGAACCACATCATCTGTTTTAACCTTTTATAATTTTATATATGGTGTATATATATATATATAATATAAAAAAACTAAAAACTTTGCACTATTGTTTAGTTAGTTTTAATTTAATTATTCTATTCTATTTTATTTTATATACTGTGCATTTTTATATTTCATATTTTTTTTACTGTTATTTTATTTCCTGTATCTATAAATGCTGCTGTAGCGAAAAAAATTTCCCCTTGGGGATTAATAAAGTAACTATCTATCTATCTGATTTTTTTTTTTATATGTTTAGGATGTTTTGATATTTTTCAGTTGAATAAACTGAAACGTATTAAATTGAAATAAGTTATTTTTTCCCCCAACATGAACACATTTCCACTGAAGTTGACTGAAAAGGTAAGGAACTATTTTATTCCAAAGTTTTCCATACTTTTAAAAATAATGTAGAGGAACTGAAATATAATATGTATAATTTCAGGATAAGACACAGAGGGGGAAGTTCCCAGCCTCGTTCTTCAGGACCCACGCACCCGTCGTCAAAACGGAGATCTTCCTGAATGCTCGTGAGGTGATGGAGTTCTTTGTGCTGAAGCCGGCTGAATACCTGATCGTGCCGTCCACCTTCGACGCCAACGAGACCGCCTCCTTCATCCTGACCATCTACTCCAGGGCAGAGACTCGCTGCTAGTACGACCACACACACCGTCTGACGCTAAATTATCAAAACTTAATCTGCATATGTGACACATTACTGCTGTTTTATATAAAGAGAAAATATAATATATATTGTTCTTTCTCCTCAGTGAGAATTCTGGTGACCAAACACACGAGACAGTGAAAAAGGTGAGTAATAAATAATGCATTGTCATTATTGTTGCTGTTCTTTTGATCTTGCCTCTTGTGTTACATTTTACAGTATTATGTGAAATATATTTTGCCGTTGCTTTTAATTTAGTGTATAAATGGCCGCTGGTCTTTTCAGATTTCCCTTTAAATGTTTACATTTCAGCCCAAACAGGTGAAGAATGAACAGGAGGATGAAAATAAGAAAGTCATCTTCCGCCAATACTCTGACAAGGTAATTCATATCTTACTGCACTAATGCATATCTTACTGCACTAATTCATATAATTAATATCTTACAGCACAAATTAATATATTACTGCACTAATTCATATCTATCAGCACTAATTCATATCTTACAGCACTAATTCATATCTTACAGCACTAATTCATATCTTACTGCACTAATTCATATCTTACTGCACTAATTTATATCTTACTGCACTAATTTATATCTTTGCATGAGCAAAGATCGCATGTAATATGAAGGGTCAATTGCAGTGAGAAACCCTCAGAGAATGCAAAACAAAATGAGTCATTGCTTTGATTTTAATGCCGTCAACTTTGGGCAAAGTAAAAATGTATTTATATGGCACATAACTTTACTGTTTCGGGTCTGTGTAATCCCTCTCATTAACTCCTCCTCCCTTGCCTGGTGCCAACCAGGCCCATTTTCATTATGTGAATAATGTTCACCTCATGAATATTCCGGTCTGTCCGCCGTCCATAGAGAATCGTTAGCAGTCGTTCCAGCATGCTGGGCGTCGACCTCGGCTTAATTTTAACCAATCTGAATGCGCCGAAACCTGCTGACAACCTGCCACCGCTGCAACTACCTACAGCGTCCACCAAAGCCTTTTTCCTGAGTACAGCATATTTTTTTATTTATACATTTTTCTTATGAATGCCAGCAGCTTGATGAGGTTCTGGCGCATTCACGTTTTTTGTTTTTTTTCTTTCTCCGGTCAGTGAGAGTTGAAAAATATTAACTCTGCACTAACCGTCCAATCACAGGGAAGGAGACAAACGCAGTTAACCACCGAGGAACCACCAGAGTGGCTGATTAAACTTTAATAAGAGTTCAGAGACTGAACCAGACTACTTTTTTTCCCCCGCCCTTTTTTTAATTTATCCTGCAAAACACAAAGTTTACCACTGTCTCTATTTTCTCTTTTTTATTTCCAGTATGAAGAAGTGGATGGTGAGCAGCTCCAGAGGCTTCTGAATGAAAAAATCCTGAAAGGTTCGGACTTTAAAATACTCTTAAGGTGCTAAATGAAAGAACTCAAAGATTTGTATATTGTTGACATGTTTTTACTGCTTTTTTTTTTTTTAGGAGACTTGAAATCTGGAGGTTTCAGCATTGATGCCTGTCGCAGCATGGTCGCTCTGATGGATGTATCCTGTTCTGATGACTGGGACATTTCTCAGATTCACACTTTAAGCTGCTTAGGTGCTGCAGAAAAAAAAAAAAAAAACATGTCAATTTTAAAGAACAATGCAATGTTTTTTTTTTGCAAGTTATGTAAACCCATATTTTTAATTGGAAATAGACCAAATAAAACCCAATTATCAATTAAATGTGGGTTTAGATGATTTGGAAATCATGCAGTTATTTACATTTTACACAGTCCCAACCTTTTTTGTGAAACTGGGTTGTACATAAAACACAAGATGAACCAAAACACTATGACCATTAAAACATAATGCCCAAGAGTGAATAACGCCGACTGTCTCAGAACAACAGGTTAAGATTGGATGCAGGAGAAATGATCAGATATAAAGACCAGAGCAGATTTAACAAAGGTTGTTTCATAATGCCCAGATGACTGGTTTGAAGCAAAATGCGAGGTTTTTGAGGAGCTGCTACCTAATTGGTAGTTAATGTAAAAGGTCAGGCCAAGACGTGTGGACCTTAACGTTGGTTTAAAAGACATCAATCACAGGCAAACTGAACACTGAGGAATTCCTCCGTCTGTGGAACAAAGTCATGACTTACAAGGTAAAGACAACAAAGACTTTTGGACTTAAAAAAAAAAAACTGAATTTTTCAATAACTTTGCTGTATAGTATTTTAATAGTTGTACCATTATTACATGTGAATCTACATGTGGACAGAAAAGATTTTGTTTTCTTTTTCTAGGACCTCTTCTATCGCACTGATGTGTCACGAACAGGAATGCTGTCGCTGAGTGAGCTGAGGAACGCGTTCACAGCTTCAGGTAGACCCGCTCATGGTTCACTTCAATGTTCCCGATGCTCCACGGTGTCCCCACAAGGCTCGCTAAGGCTCATGTGGACTCAATGGGCAACCTATGACCTGGTCCGCTGCTCCACAACCAGGATGGACTCTGTTCGTCCTCCTGAGGTTTTGACCATCAGTCAATCAGCCTTTGTTCCAGTCTCGTCTTCCTTTTTAATAATATCCACCACAACTCCAGTCTGCCCGTCCACAAGCACCATCTCCGATTACCACTGTAGAGGTGCGTCAGCCAAGACTGCCGTTCGATGTCCAGAGATTTCAGCAACTTATTTGTCGCTGGCTGGTAGTTTCTTGTGACGCCTAACCTGAGATTTGAGACTGATGTTGAAATGACGGTCAAACGTTTAAACTTGCATCTTTTTGCGAGTGTGAATTACACATGTGAATGACATGGGATTGTGTGTGTGTGTGTGTGTGTGTGTGTGTGTGTGTGTGTGTGTGTGTGTGTGTGTGTGTGTGTGTGTGTGTGTGTGTGTGTGTGTGTGTGTGTGTGTGTGTGTGTGTGTGGCGTGAAGGTCAGTGATGACATGCTCAACCTGATGGCTCTGCGCTACGGCGCCTCCTCTGGCCACATGACACTGGAGAACTTCATCAGTCTCGTCCTTCGCTTGGACTGCATGAACAGTGAGTGAAGTGACAAATGATGACCACAGATTTGTAGTTATGAGTCTACGTTTGCTGAGCCTGCCTTGTAAATAACAGAAAATATATTATGTCACACTGGGAGGATTAAAAGGTTTTCATTTAGAGGGAAACCTGTTGAAAAAAATGTTCAAGCTTCTCACATTTTATCTCAAGGTGATAAAGTTTGTGTTGCTCAACAGAAATCTTCAAGCAGTTGTCTGATGGAAAAGCCATGAAACTTCATATGACAGAGGTGATGAAGGACTTTCTATCTTCCTTTTTATTACTTTTCACAAACCACAGCTGTTAATTTAAACTGTGCATATATATATATATATATATATATATATATATATATATATATATATATATATATATATTACAAATCTTATTGAGACAAACTTTTAGTTTTTAATAGTTGCGCCTCATTAATATACTGAATCTCTCTTTATTTTCAGTGGATGTACGTTTCAATGTACACTTAAGCCTGCAGAGAAGATGGACTCACACTTCGTCTAGAAATGCGGGAGAAGATCTTCCGAAATAATGTTTTCTTTTTATTTGTCGAATTGCAAAATGAAAACGAGATTCTACGTTTCTGCAAATGAGCCGTTGACATAAATTTTCCTTTCTATAACTCTCATAAACCTCTGAGATGTCATTCTCTTTCACCATGTTTCCTTCTAATTTCAATCACTTATAATTATTATTGATCTTAATTGTAACAGAGGAACCTCTTGACCTTTATTCACATTTTGTTAGTTTTCTATTATTATTATCATCTATATTATTATATTATTTTCTGAAAAACCCTGTACTGCTTATATATAGTTCTTATAACTTTGGTATACATTACATAAGCCTTGGGGATTTACCATTGTTGTTGTTTTTTTATTTTTTAAGCATCTTATTCTACATGTAGACAAGTACAATATGTTTTTAATTTGAGTGTCTTTAAAAGTAGCCTCTGTTTGTGTCAATGACAATGTGGCGCACTATTCGCCTTGAATGCTTTTTAATTAACAGGTCAGCTTTGTCCAAGTTAAGTGGTAGAATTTCTTGCCTTCTTAATGCATTTGAGACCAACAAAAACCACTCAGCTAAGCAAAGACAGTTCATCAGTACTTGAAGATATGAAGGTCAGTTAGTCCTTGAAATTATCAAGAATTTTAAAAAGTTTCTTTAGGTGCAAACAGCATTCTTTTGTAGGTGAAGCTGTGCTCAGGTAATGTAACTTTGGTGTCAATAATACAAATGCATTGCCATTGAATTGCACATAAAGGATCAAGAATATTACTAAACCCAGTCATCCGGTTTAGTTTAGCCAGCTGTGCGAGGCCACGGAGTGTGACACCGAAAGGTCAGGGAAGTGGAGCATGGCAGTTTAGGCCATTTAATAATGATTGGAAAGTACATTTTGCACACTCAAAGCTCATATTACCATAAATTCAGTGATTACAAGTCTGAACCTCACGGACAAGTATGTCAGTGTCCTCCTGCGTAAAGTGTGTCCGGTGGTGCCGGTCTGCTCCTTCAGCCATTAGAAACTGTCAATAATCTGCACCGCGGCAGTTTAAAGGGAACGAGAGGAGCTCATCTGATTGGTCATGATTGAAATCAGCTGTGACACACTTTCTAATGATCTATTCCTTCGACTTCACCACCACCAGCTGCACTACAGTTCAGTGCAAACGAGTTGGCCACACCTACTTGTGCCCCCGGAACAGCAGATGTCTTCAACAATAAAATGTTGTTTGATATTAACAGCAATATTCAAATGAATAAAACAATTTTAATGTTGAGTAGTTTTACTGAAGAACATTTAATACAAATAGTGTATGAATGGCATTTACTTGTAATGCAACGTTATTAAGGTACAGTATTTAAACTTTTACTTGAACAGGTAAATCTTTTTTTCACTTCTGGGCTGGATATAAAAACACCACAAAGCCCAGTAGAAATAACAGAGTAGAAAATGTAGATGAACGATAGAGTTTAAAAATGATGCTATTCTCCAACTTTATGGAGAAAAATCAAAGTGTACAAAGTGAACTATATAATAAACAAACAGTAAAATCACAGAAACGTACACTGATGTTTGTAGGGACGGCACGTGTTCAGGTCTGATCACTTCTTGTAGTATTGGATGTAGTAAAGACAAAAGGTTAAAGACCTGTGCGACTTTGACAAGTATCCATATTGTCACAGGAGATTTGATTCTTCTTATATTCAACAATGTATAAAATGGTTCATGTTATGTTTGGAGTTATCAGTCAACATCATCAATGAAACCGGAAATTGGGGTAAAACGTCTGATTTCCTGAAGCACAGATCTCATATGTCCAGATGTGTGCGTCCATCTTCACAGCTGGGTTAAGTGTACATCGAAACGTACATCCACTGGAAGTAAAGGAAGAGTTTATTAATGCAGTGCGACTATTAAAAATGAATGCAGGTTTTTATCACTGTAAAATATGAACTTGAGTTTTTCTGTCCTCTTTACTTCCGTCTGAATCAACAGCTGTGGTTTGTTAGAAGTTATAAAAAGAATGAAGAAGGTTACTTTTACCTCTGATTGTTGCAGAGTCAAAGCTTTTCCATCAGACAACTTTTTGAAGATTTCTGTTGAGCAACACACAGATTGCAAAAATGATTTAATCATATTGGGCCTCGTTCAGTGTGTAGAAATGTGCGAACGCAAAATCTCCGACGGATTCAATTTTTGTTTTCATGCACAGCGGCCGATTTCGTTCTCACCACCTCGTGTGTGTTAGTGAATCAGAATCATTCTAAATCTACAGGCGGGTTTCTGCAATTAGCATAAAGTAACGCCCCCTTTCCTCCATATAAGGACACCTGTTTGTCTGGAGCTGTCATGAAGAAAGCAATGAAGTAAAGAGAGTGAAGAGAAGTTGACAAAGATGACACAAAATCTAAAAGAAAAATTCCACAACAGCGGAAATTAAAACAAGGTGGAAGAAAAAAAAGACTTTTCAAAAGTGTTTCCTCAGGATTAAAAAAAAAAAGTATTAATAGTTAATTTCATTTGCAATTAATATAGTATTTGCATTTATATGTGAATATTTTAATTAAGATAATAATTGATATGAATTAAAAGGCATTATTTTCATGGTTAGCTTATTTAATACATTCAGTCAACGCATTAGTAAACTAACAGTTTTCAATATTGTCGTTTATAAAACATGTTTTTAATGAATGCAGGTTTATTATGATAAAAAGAGGGTGTTTACATTTTCTAAGACAGCCAGGCAGTCATCATTTGTTCATACCCATGGTCTGAGTACGAGCAAAATCAGGAAAGAAAATATTGATGAATCCCAGATGTTTATGAATGAGGCCCATTGAGCCCAAAAGTGAGATTAAATGTTAGAAACTATACAATTATTTTCAAATGGTGGACTTCTAAATAAAATAAGTTTAATCTTCCCACTTTGAGATAAGATATTCTACATTATGCATCTGTGGTCATCATTTGTCACTTCACTCACTGTTCATGCAGTCCAAGCGAAGGACGAGACTGATGAAGTTCTCCAGTGTCATGTGGCCAGAGGAGGCGCCGTAGCGCAGAGCCATCAGGTTGAGCATGTCATCACTGACCTTCACGCCTGACACACACACACACACACACACACACACACACACACACACACACACACACACACACACACACACACACACACACACACACACACACACACACACACACACACACACACACACACACACACACACACAGAGTTCAGGAGGAGTTTGGAAATTGACTTTATTCCAGTAATGACTTGGTGAAACCTTCTGAGTTAAAAAGCAACTACTACAAATTTACTCCACACGTCATCATTTTGTTTTATTACAAACTTGTGCAAAATGTTGTCATAATTAGCAAATAAAGTTGAATTTTGGCCATTGTGACCTTTTACCTCAAAATGTAATGAGTTCATCCTTAAGATGAAGGGAATGTTTGGCGTGTGAACAAGGTTCAAAGTTTTATTGTCATTTCATATTGCTGTGTAAACAACATAGATTGTTTTTGTTTTTATCCAAAATTCAATGAAATAAGTATAATTTGCATTAGATATAATTTCTGATAGATATATCTTCCGGCCTACCTGAAGCTAAGAGTGCGTTCCTCAACTCATTCAGTGAAAGCGTTCCTGTTTTTGAGACATCAATGAGGAAGAAGATATCCTGGAACAATAGGAAAAATATAACAACAATAATCAGATCTACACATATTTATATCGTATGAATATGTATGAATACGCTTTACTGCGGCTGGACTTGTTTCTCTTTACCCTGTATTTGACCACTTTGTCCCACAGACGGACAAATTCCTCGCTGTTCAGTTTGCCTGTGATTGACGTCTTTTAAACCGAACATTAAGGTAACAAAGCTCCTGAACTTTAAACCAAGTCATGCGTGTCCTCAACAAAGAAGGTTTGCTTCCATGTACACTCTTATATGTTTTATGTAACTACAGTCATATGAGCAGCTTCAAATGATGGGAGACTTATACTGAGAAACGGGATACGTCCATGAGAGCGACCATGCTGCGGCAGGCGTCCATGCTGAAGCCTCCAGATTTCAAGTCTCCTAAAAGAAATGCAGACAGATGTGAATTTTACACAGAATCGCCCAAAAAACATATTAGTACAATGTGTTTAAATGTTGATGGAGCTTGTTAAAGCTTTCACAACACAAACCTTTCAGGATCTTTTCATTAAAGAGCCTCTGGAGCAGCTCAGCGTCCACTTCTTCATACTGGAAATGAGCAAATCGTTTAGCTCTTTTTGTTTCTTCAGAAAATCCCGACAGAAATAAGTTTCAGCTAAATGCTCAACTGTATGTATGTAGCTTCTGTTGGTCTGCAGTCTGGGGGAGCCAATTGTGTTGTTGTTGTTGTTGTTTTAACTAAAGGTAGTGTGCTGAGCAGTGAGAGTGATACAGGAACGTCTCACTCTCAGCAGCCACAACTTCTCTGAGATGTTTCCAGGCAGCTGAAGGATGCTGCAGAGTCGTCTGATATTTCTCTCTCTACTCACTACAGGTGTCACGGTTCATCCTCGTTGGTTAGTTTTGTCTTATAAGTTTCTATTTGAGTCTGTTCTCGTTGTTTGGTTGCAGTCTGTCTCTCCCTCATCTTCTGGTCCTCTCTGTCTCTGTGTGTCTTTCAAGTTCACGTCCTGTTTTATTTTGAGGACTGACTTTCTCGTCTCACTTCTGTTGTCTTTACTTCCTGTCCTCTCATCTTCCCATCTGTGTCTGATAGTTTCCAGGTGTGTTCAGTTTCCCCCTGACCACATCACCGGCATCTCAATCCGATTTATCAACTAGTGATCAGTACGTTTTTGGTGTTTTGACCCTTGTTTGTCTTGTGAACTCTGTTCTTGCCTTTTCTTTGCTTACCTGGCTTCTTCTTTTTTTCCACCCTGGACTGTTAATGACCGAGTTTGTGGATTTTCCTCTTAATGCATGAAGCTTTTGTTTTTGCACCAACATCATTGAAAGAGTTTTCTTCTGTACTTCTGTTTCTTGTTGTGCATTTGAGTCCATTTCAAAGTCCAAATCAAACTAAAGGTTTGTGAATAAATGTATCTTGTTGTTATGGTGTTATTTTACCATATGCGAGTGAAAAGTTACCTTATCGGAGTATTGACGGAAGAATTGTTTCTTATTTTTGTCCTCCTCTACATTTTTGTCCTGCTTGACCTGCGATTTAAAAGTGAAATTAAATAAATTCAATTATATTTAAAAAAAAAAAATAGCAAGATAAACGTAAAAAATAATGACAATGTATTATTTATTACTCACCTTTTCAACTGGCTCATGTGTTTGGTTATTTGAATTCTCACTGAGGAGAAAGACAAATACATTACATTTTCTCTTTATATAAAACAGCAGTAAAGTGTCACATATTCCTGCAGATGATGTTTTGATGACTTGGCGTCTCTGTGTCTGCGTGTGGTCGTACTAGCAGCTGGTCTCTGCCCTGGAGTGGATGGTCAGGATGAAGGAGGCGGTCTCGTTGGCTTTGAAGGTGGACGGCACGATCAGGTATTCAGCCGGCTTCAGCGTCAGAAACTTGATCACCTCACGAGCATTCACGTAGATCTTGGTTTGGGCGGCGGGTGCGTTTGTGCTGAAGAACGAGGCTGGGAACTTCCCCCTCTGTGTCTTATACTGAAAGTATACGCAGATATTTCAGGTTTCTTTTATCTCTTTTAAGAGGAGCTGGAGTTTATGTTTGTCCATTATCAAGGACGGGAAGAAAATATTTCTTACCTGTTCAGTCACCTTTAAGGAAATCAGGGGGACATTTTTTATATCGGAGACAAAAGGACATTCATTAAATTAATAAGTGTCAAATATTTATCATTATTATTTATTTTATACTCCAACTCGAAATGAAAAACTGAATCTGGCCGAGACTTGCTACCCAACTGTTCTCTGAACTTCAAATAATAATTATTTTGTCGTTGTTTGGTTAAAGTTTTTGAAATCATTATCTGGATTTCCCAGCAACTGCCATTCAATATTATTACAAGAAGTTTAGTTTTCATTGTTCGTGAAGGACAATCTGAGGTCTTCAGCAGGGTTTAATTGTTGTTTTCACTTAATCTGACAACTACGGCTACTTTCCATGGCTGCTGTATGCGTGACATACCCATAATAAACAATGAAGAGTAATATTTACCTCAAATACAGAGAATCCGATGTGGAGGCTTTGCACCAGGCGTCTGTTCCTCTTGTCAGGTTTTTGCATGAGAGACACCAGCAGGTTTTTCTGACCACTATATTCTGAAAGTTCACCAGACACCTGGATTCGATACTGCGGATTTGTCCAGAAACTGTCTGGAAGCCGAAGAGAGAAACAAGGTTCATTCACCTGATTTGATTGGTGAAAACCAGACGTTCTTGTGATTTATTGACGGCATCAAAAATGACTGCTTATTTTGTATTTTACAATGTCAAATAGTTGCATGACCTGGAGTTGCATGTTATAATTGTGCTTGCATGTCATGTCATTACCTACTGTGACGTATCTGGAATTGTGTGAAATACAGCATTGCAGATACAGACACCTCAAATTAGTTTCCTCCATTTGGTCTTCTGGCTTCTTTGCTTTAAAAGGAGCCAGAAGACCAAATGGAGGAAACTAATTTGAGGTGTCTGTATCTGCAATGTTGTTCTTTCCGTCACCCCAGAGCTTATGACACAAGGTGAGGACATGAACATACATCAACTGTAAATCCAGAGCTTCGTTTTATAGCTCAGCTTCTTCTTCACCGCGACAGATCGGTACAGCTTCCACATCACTGCAGACGCTGATATAACAAGTGCAATTTTCTAGGGCTTTAATTTATCAAAACAAATGTCAACACATTTCTAATGTACAACCCCATTTCCAAAAATGTGGGGACACTGTAAAATGTAAAAAACAGAATATAATGATTTGCAAATGATGTAAACCCATATTAAATTGAAAATAGAACAAAAACAACATATCAAAATGTGAAACTGAAAAATATGATTATTTTATTAAAAATATACGCTCATTTTTAATTAGATGGCAGAAACGTTTCAAAATTCCAGCTTGTTATCAGTGTTCAGTTCAAAAGCCAACATCCCTGATGTTACAGGGGTGCATTAGAGCGCATGGCATGGGCAGCTTGCATATTGTACAGGCATCATTAATGCTGAATGATAAATGCATTTTATTGGTGAAGCATATGCTGCCATCCGGACAACGTCTTTTTCAGGGAACACCTTGCTTATTTTAACACGTTTCAGTTTACATGATTTTGCAAATCATTTTATTCCGTTTTTATTCACATTTTACACAGCGTCCCAACTTTTTTGAAAACAGGGTTTACATAAAAAACAGTACAATGTGATATAATGATCTGATTACCTCTGTTGTTCATGCAGCCTCCGGCGGTGGTTCCTGCAACCCATCGGCCTTCAGTCATGGAGGTCCTCCATTGACAAACGGAGTTTCCATCAAGGAAGTCTGGACTCAAACCGCAGATGTCGAGATCTGTGTAGAACTTACAGAAATCCTCCAGAGTCATCCTGTTAAAATCAGGTACATTTTGAAAAAGAAAAATGTCCGTTGGAGGTGATGTGAAAATGTAAAACCCTGAGCTTGTTAAGTACAGAACATGTTTCATTAAGCAAAAAATATGAATGAAAAAAAGGAAATTTTGTAATTTTCTGCCTAAGTAGTAGTTTTCTGTGCATTGTCAATATAAAGCATCGACTTTGGTATCTCCTAGATGTGAGTACGACAGAAAAAAATGTAGATGCTAAGAAAAATGTCTTACATTCGACTAAATTTGCTTACCAAAACTCTCCATCATCAGCCACTGAATGGCATAGCTCACGATCTTGAGAACTCACGGTTTTCCACAGAGAGGACCTTGAAAATAAGAGAAATAACATCAGTTTTCAACATTCAAGGGGAAGTAACATGTAATGAAGATCTGTGTCTCCTGACATAAATGGCAATTCAATTTTTGTGTATGACAAGCCAATATTTTAAGCTGCCTTCCAGACAGACATCACAGTGGAATATTTTACAGCAACTGGCAAAACCAGTTCAGCATACGCAGAAAAATGTTTTCAGATGACAGTTTGACAGCCTGCTTGACTTCCTTCTCCAAAGACCTTCAGCCTTTCCTTTGCTACTGCAGTACAGAACATACTGTACCACTGGAGCAGTTATACTTTGAGACAGCAAAAGAGCCACCTTAGCAACCATTTGGCTTTCATGTAAGACTGTATGTAAAAAAAAACCCATAAAAATGAAACGCAAGAAATTTAGTTTGACAAATTTAGTTTTTTTGTAAATTGGAAAATAATCAAAAAATTGTTAAAACATGAAATTGAAACCGACATCTTTGTGGGACAGTCCCAGAGTGCGACTTGCTCTCACCGGTCGCTCCAGGCTCCTTCCCACTCTCCTTTGCCCCACGGGTTCCACAGACGCACCAGGCGTACAGGTGTCTCTTGGCTCATAATCTGACCAACGATCATCACCAGAAAATGTACCTGTCATTATGTACCTCAAATGTATAACGCAAGAAATTGTTTCCTAAATTTGAATATTTAACAAAGTATGCTGAAAGGATACGTTCAGGATTTTTCGAGTCTGTCTGAATGCGACCGTGCAAACGTGTATGAGGAAACCATGAACCTGCCAAGACAGACTTGAAAAATACAAAACCCATCCTTTAAATACAAGCCTGAAAACCGAACTGCTTCAGAATCTTTTGCCCGGCTTTTATTTATTCCGAATTGAGATTTACTTTCAGTTTTAAGTGTAACTAAGTGCAGTTCTTCACCTGTTTGACACCTGTCACAGTGTAGGCGTGGCCTTGGACCAATCCATTCGGCAGCACGGTGTTAGCAGATGTTTCCTACAAGCCAACGACATGAAGGCGTCTTTTTAATGCTGGTCCATGGGGAAACAATCTAGGGTCACATTGGTTTTTATGTTTTATAATTTCAACATCAAACATAATAAGTATGCTCAAATGAAGTGTCCTTTAATGAGTTCTTTTGAACCCATCAAGAGTATTTATGAGGTAAATCAGTTTGGGCACGGTAGAGTTGAAGATTGTATTCTGTTTATTATGAGAAAAAATTCCCCAAATTAGAGGAAAAGTGAAGGAAAATTTGGGATGGTGTAATGTCCGTCACATGATTTCAACATGATTTGGCAGGAAGAAATGAAACCCATCATCATTTCTCCACATTTCAGGACGCTACGTTCATTTGGTCTGTTAGGATGCGACGAGTTAGCTGCAGCAGTCGTTGAACTTACGGCATCTCTGAACGGTCTACATGCTGATGAAGAACAACTGTTCGGTGTGTCTTTTTGTTTGGTATATTTCTATGTACCCCTTGAGATGTACCGCACCCCATCAGCGTGCTGGATTGACCAGCTCTGCACATCAACTCCCACAAGTCCGGAGGAGGCTTGGACAGGTCGACACACATGTGCACACCGCCGGTGAAGTCCATCATCGCCTCTGAAGGAGTCCCAGCAGTCATGTCGGTGTAGGAACCACAGACCCTGAGATGAAGGGGATATAGTGCTATATCCTACCGATGCTCCAGACAAAATTAATTCATAATTTATGTTTGAGAAACAAATGCATTTTTATTTACGTACTTGGCATAACCCTTCTCCAGCAAAGCAGGCCAGAACTCATTTTCATCTTTGGCGTGAACAAAGATTAGTTTCCCGTCAATTGTCGGCAGCTTGTCATCGACGACGACATCCATCCACTTCCCAAACCTCCAGAACTGAAAGGTTAAAAACGAAAAGCAACATAAACAATTTATTTTGATATGAGTTTCAATTATTGCCAAATGAAAGTAGAACAACGGTCATTTATGAGTTAGCAGAAACCGCTTTCACGTGTTCATATGAAGTGAAGAAAGTTTGTGAATATTATTCCCCCAAATCTGTGATGTGCAGACTGTAAGAGTTCTATAAAGTGCCACCTTTTCTATTGTTTTGATCCCACTGTAATTCACAGGTAAATCTTGTGCTCCATTTTACTGTCACCCCTGAAGACACCACCACACTTGAAATTCAGTTCTCACCAAATAGCAGCAATTACCCATTTCCTGTCAGAAGACCATGGCCTCCGACTTGGAGGTGCTGACTCTCAAACAATAACTTTAATTGAACTGTATTTGCAGAGCTACTTTGCATGGATAAGTGAGACCAAGTGATATGACCAACATCTCCAGAACAGCCACTAAATGCACTTTGATATGTGATTGTTTTATCAGCTCATACTATTTAATGGAAGTTGCTAGACTGGAGCCAAAACAGTCAGAAGTGTGTCACAGTAAAAACACATGTAAAATGCACTTTGTCATTATGTGAATAATGATGGTGTTGTGTTGCATCAGACATTCAGCAGAGCATGTTTAAAATGTTTTTTAACCATTTTTTTTTTTTTTGAATGAACATCTACTTGTTAAAAATGGCAATACAAATAAGTATTTACCCTGAAGTGAAACAGTCCGCAGTAGTCCTTGTCAAACGTTTGGTCGAGGGGAACGACTTGTTTGAAGACGTTATCCCGGAACGTCAGCGCTCCGATAGACGCAAGAAACCAGCAGTTTCCTGTTTAAAAAGATATTCAATGAGTCATTGCTGAAACTGAGAGGCACAACAGTAACATACTGTGAATGAAGAAATGACCCTACCAAGTAGTCCTTGACTGAAGTCAAACCTGGAGAACCCATCAAGTATGAAGGACGGATTAGAAGCAATTTTCTGGAAAAAGGGGAATTAATTAAAGGTTGGGGAATTTAAGTTTGAATGCAGAGCAATGCTGTGAGTTTCAAATGCTTGATGACACATTAACATTCAATGTTACACCAGATATCATCTGTGGTTTAATCCTTTTTTTAAACACTCACTGCTGGTCTCAGCCACACCACGCGGGCCAGGTCCGACGGGCTCAGGATCCCCTCGCCGATGGACCCGCTGTCCGGTGGAAAATTGTCATCGATGTATCTCAATCCTTTGATGACAAAGGACTTTTTTAGATTCTGGAAGTCTTGCTTGAAGACACTCTTTGGGTTGGTGAT
This sequence comes from Brachyistius frenatus, assembly GCF_029030835.1. Taxonomy (NCBI): domain Eukaryota; kingdom Metazoa; phylum Chordata; class Actinopteri; family Embiotocidae; genus Brachyistius; species Brachyistius frenatus. Next base: position 53,399 of record NW_027211133.1, read on the forward strand.
GCTCCCGTAACCGTCTTTCTTTTGTCGAGCCTCTATGATGTCCTGACACACACCGGGAGGAGGCATGGCTGCTCTGTTCGTACTCTGCTCACAACGATTGAAAGAATCTGTAAATGTTAAAAGTTTTGGGCTGAGGTCAGTGTAAGGATCTCCTAAAATGTCAAGTAGGACAAGACTTTCTTGCACTTACAGCATTGTAAATGCATCACTTAAGTGATGGCACGGATATACTTCTGTATACATTGTGTAAATGTATAAATTGTAAATTCTGATGCATTTTGAAGCCTAAAAACAAGAATGAACTGGAACATTGGGCAACTCTAAGATCTGGCAACGGGACAGTATTTCTGTCAGGATCCCCGTCTGACCTGTGTTAACCTTTTGGTTTCCCTGATCTCCTCTCCTGATGTGTTCTGTCATTCCTCTGTTTGTTGTTGTTTGCCATGTGCTTCGTGTTTTGTTCTGTCCTCCTCTGCCCGCCTCCAGTCACCTCCCTCGGTCACACCCCTGATCAGCCTGCAAGGCTGCAGACTATCCAGTTGATTTCCACCTGCCGGTATATCAGCGCTGGTCCTGCAGTCCCGGGTTGTCGGTCCATACTATCTGCTATGTCCACCAACCCGTAACCTGTCGTCAATGCTGCCAGCCATCTGTCCTGTTCTGTCGTCTTGCCATGGACTACCTCTATCCAGCCTGCTGCCCCGTCGGACCGGGAAACCACACACTCTATCCAGCCTGCTACGACTCATCTTCCACCAGCAAATACAGTCTTTTCTGGACCTGAACTCGATTCTGTGTCTGCATGTGGGTACGATCCAGTCCCGCCTCATAACAATTTCTATTTGTTGAGCAGTAAAGACGTGAGAGTGCCATCTGTAACCACTGACATGGTGTTACAAATATTCCTCCTTTATGGAATCAAACGTAAATGACTGTAACATCATTCAGAGAAAATAAAACTGCATCTATTTTACTTTAAATTTGGAGCATTTTTGTACAATCATTGACATGCAGTCCTCCATTGCTGGGTACTTCTAGATGAGCCTCCCAAATAAGCCCCCTTTCCTTCAGTTTTGCCTTCTCTTATGCATACAACAATGTAAGCTGATTCAAAAAAAAGAAAAAAGACATTTTGGTTGCTGATTCTACAAATAACTGCTTAGTTTGTGTATAAATCTTACCAACAAGCCTTCTGTGTTTTTAAGTTGAAGTCAGGTTGCTAAAATGATATTTGCAACATTGGTTGTTTGTTCTTACAAGTGTTGGATTTTGTTTCCAGGTGTTTTGTTATCTGTGAGGGAAACGAAGTCCAACACTGGAGGAGCTCAACATCAAAGAAAGGTGAATCCTCATGTTCAACACTTTTGAAGAACCAGATGGGTTTTTAAAGGTTAGTAAATGATCTCTCTCATTTAAAAATGATTCTCTGTGTGGTTTAATTTTTCTGCTGATTTGTATTCAACCTTTCGTCCTGTCGAGCCGTCTCTGTGATCTATGATATCTGGATGTTGACTCTGTTGATATGCAGCCTGTTCCTGAGTTAAATTTGAATAAACTATTTCCAAAGTGTGAGAGGAATATCTTACCTCACTGGCTCAGGAGAGAACGTGTGCAGTTCAGTGGAGGCAGGTTGGATCAGCAGGTGACAGTGGAGAGGCTTTATATATTCTCTGCTGATGTCACAGGCCTCGCAGGTTGGTGAGGAGGAATTATGTTTCTTACCTGGATGTTTGAACAAACTCCACCTGCAGGTTCTCTTTCCGTGGAAAGCGTTGCAGTCATTCCTGGAGTTGTTGTCATCGCTATTTTATAACACACAAAGTCTTGTTTACTTCTTAGGATGTGTGTTCAGGTTTGTATTAATGTATCTCGATCAAAACATCAACAATAAAGAATATTCAGGAAGATATTTTTTATGACGGTAATATTCAAACATTATCAGTCACTGTAACTATCAAATGAGTGAATGATTGTGGATGCTGAAAATCAAGCAGCAGTCCGAGACGGACTCGGCATTTTAAATGTACTCAACTAATTCTATTGTTGTGTGCAGGTAGCTGAATGTGTACTAACTGTGTGATATGATGTGTTTGAAAACATTGATTGGAATGATTTCTGCCATGGCAGCTATCACACGCAATCTTACTGGCACAGTGCATCTCAAGCACTTGTCAGAACTTGCAAACAAACAGGTTTTTCTGCAGTCTAACCCACAAATCTACTGTTGAACTGTAAGATTGATGCATCCATGATATTGAAATTCTGTCAGACAACAGCAGGTAAACACAAGTTAGTGTTTGGTCTCTGACCTCATCTGCCTTGTCAGAGCCTGCAGTTGATCCTGGGTTGGAGGTGCAGAGCAGAGGGAGAGATGGAACATTTTACACTTATATTTAGATAGACTGCCAAAATTTGGTGGAAAAGTTTACTGAGCTGCCATTTTTCTATGGAATCAATACTTTTACTTTTAACTACGTTTTGCTGACGATACCTCTTTACTTTTACTTGTGTAAAGGAATTATGGAGTAAAATATATTAATACCTCCTCCACCACCAACTAATATATACCTGTATGATATTGTTAGATGACCAGATCAACAAGAGAGACGGGCTTTACAAGATCTTCTGAACTCTGAACCGGGGACGACTGGTGTCCAGGTAATATTCACCAACAAGCACCAAAGATGAGTACTCGTCCACACCGTCATATAGACAAGAGTCAACTTCATTTTTTAGGTTGCATTTGAGAAAAAAAAAATCCTTCAACAATCCTGCTACTCCCGAATATTTCATTATGCAAAACACTTCAGAAAACAGTTAGTGGTTATGTGAATGAGGAAGTGTTTTAAGATGTCAGTAGTGTGACAACAAGAGCTCTTCTTAGGAATTCAAAGTGTGCCGTGCCAATTCATTTGTTTTTAATGGATTCAGAAGAAGGAGGGTGTTTTGAGTTCATTGGACATTTGAAGTAAAAAGAAGACACTGGAAGACGGCCTCCACATACAGGTGTCAGAATGAACCATAATAGCAAAGGCAAAGTTTGATAATTGGTCATTTTGATGTTTTGACTATTTTGATTCGTCACAAACAATTTTAAAGAACATTTTATTGGACTAAGTAAGTAATATAAAGTAGCTACGAATTGTAAGACGTGCTTCACACACATCTTTGACCGACACAACCAGCACAGTTTCAAGGTGGACACCTGAAATTACTGTCTCCTAATTAATATCTGACCAAATGTCACATGTTCATAATCATCTATAAATTAACTACAACCTACTGCTGTCAGACAAGCTTCATATAATGGTGTAAAAAGTAGCATTTTTTTCCTTTGAAGCACTGCATACAAATTCTGTATTCTGTTAGTTACATTGTTTTGTACAGAAATAAAACATCTATGATATTCTGTCCCAGCATCTCATGAGACTCTTCTGCAGTGTGAGGCTTGAATAGTAATCCTATCGCAATAGACTGAAGTGAAGTGAGGTGGCTCCATTATTTCTTCTTTGTGTCTTTATGAAACCGGGCTCAGGTCATACGACATTCTTTTATCCGGCAGCGTTTCTATGCAGCTGTCAGTGAATAACAAATTATAGGTTTCATTAAAAGGAATTGCATTTGAAAACAGAGCCTGCTCGTTCATGTACGAGGTTTCTGAAGAAGTGGAAGAGGTGTGTGATATGCTGCACCAATCCGAGAGACCTGTACGTACATACCTTCAGTGGGGGTCTGTGTGAAGGTTAGAGATTTAATGAAACAATAAAAAACAACATGTCTTCAACCTGCCTGCATTAATTGTTGGTGTTCCAACAGAGTGGGAAAGTACATCATGTTCACATGGCATCGAATAGTTAAAAAATAATACATATATATATATATTCTATATTTCATCTAGAAGTTAAACTCTCATTCTGAAAAGTTTTCCAACATAATTATTGAATGACTGGTCCCCATTTTGCTTTTCTTATTCATAACACAGTGTTTCATTAAATCTCTAACCTTCACATGGACAATAGGAGTTCACCAAGCATTGCATTTGGAGTTCTGCCCAAATAGTTGTTATCTCGTGAGAGCAGAGAGCCTTTTACCTTGTGCTTTCAAGAGTGTTTTTAAAATGGGTCTTTGGGAAACTCCAAGAAGGCTTTTATATATCTTTTAGTCAATACTTCTGTTGGACATCCTCATAGCTGAGTGGTTGGGCTGCATTGGCACAAATGCCACTGATGAGTCCCTGGTTCAATTCCTTGCCAACCGGACTTTAGTGCATGTATTTATTCTCCTCTATGTTTTTACTGCTTCTATCCTTCTTCTGCCTAAAAAAGGGATCTTAACAAAAGTGTCTTCTGTTTAGAAGCTGCTCGGACATAAAGGCCTGACTGAAGAAGTGCTGAGCTGGTCGTCCTTCCAGCAGATTCTCCCATCAGAGGACTTCTAAAGCTTTGGTTGAGTGAGCGTTGGGTTCTCGGTCATCTCCTTGAATAAAGGTATGTGTGGTTCCAACCTTCTTCCATTTCTATATAATTGAGGTTTCTGTGCTTCTGGGAACATTCAGAGCTTTAGAAATGGTTTCATGAGCTGGTCCTGATTACGAGAGTTTTATCACAGAGGGCAACAGAGAGCTCCTTGCGCTTCATAGCTTGATTTTTGTCTGCATGCAGTGTGAACTGTGAGTCTTTTTACACGCAGTGTGGACTTTTATAAACATTGTGTAATCAGTTTGATTTATTGCAGTCGAGCACTTCTGGTCAAGGATCATTAAAGCAAACAGGATACGTGTGAATAGTTTTGTTCATGAGATTTCAGTTTGTGACCATTTGCAGAGATTTCTAAAAACATGGTAGTAACTGGTCCTAATGGGTGATGACATGTCGACTGATCTGTCTGAATACTTTCTGAAGCAGCTGAAGTCACATAGAAACTGTTGTTGAGCACAGGTGAGTGCTGTTATGTGAGTGTGGACTGTTCTTCTTTAATAACCGGGCTGATGACCATCATGTTTATTACTGCTGCATGTTTTGACTCCATGTAGACTTTTAGTTGATGTTGGCTAAAAAAAAAAATCCCTCAAAAAACTGACACAGTGAACATGTGGGTATTAACTTCATGGCATTGTGATGTTAATATAAATGGGAGAACCTGTTTCTTTGAAGTAGACATCATTTCACTGCCTGTGTGAGCTCAGCGGGTGGAGGAGAGTTTGACTGTGTTTCCTGTGTTTGTCGTTGGGGCACTTCCTGCAATTAAACAAACACAGGACATGTCTGGATTCACATAAATGTTCTTGGCATCTGCCATCCAAAACTGTTCCTTCGGCTTGAGATACGTGTATCTCGGTGGCAATCACGTACGCTCATTGTGGTGAGACAGAGGAATGAAGGGTCAACCTTACAAGTCCAAAGTCATGTTATGGACCATTATCAGTTATGTGTTCAGGCTCAGGTTCAGGTTACTTCATTTGTACCCGTAGGAAGATTTGTTTTGCAGTAAAAAAGAGACAAACATTTAAAAACAATACTGACAATATTCAAACACAACAGGACATGACAAGAAGTAGTGGAAGGCTTCGCTAATCAAGACCAATAAATAGTAATACAAAACACAACAACAAAACCACAAAAACAAAAAAACACAACAATAAATAGCCACTGGCATAAAAAGGTATTTATAAGGTTACTATGACCTGTTGTGTTAAACATGTTTTAAACAATTTATGTGGGTGAAAAAATACACATTTTTCTCCTTTTACTTGGTGTTTTCATACATAAGCACACAATTCCCACAAGAAACTTAGGATAACAGTTAAAGTCACAATAAATCAAATCAATGATGAAACAATTGTATGTTTGTTTGCAGACAGAATGACATATAAGGAGGTCAAATGATTACAAAATCCATATTTAAATGAAGTGAAGTTCACCTCTGTGGCAGCAGGGTGGCAAAGGTAAGAGGTTCGTTTCCTGCAGCAGCTATTGTGTGTCTGTCCACAGCTCTGATTTGTAAGTGTCCCGGAGACTCTGACCCCGGCATGCTCTTGCATTGTAAGGCACCACAATTAAGGGAATCCGCTTTAACTGCTCGGAGCCAACTGGGGCCGGAGACATCTGGAGAAGCAGTCAAAACACGGCGGAGCCCTTCATTGTTTTCTGTTTCAAACCGGAACTGGTCAGCGGGGGAGAAAGAAAGAGCCCATAACTGCTGCTAAACGCAATTTCCGTCTTTAGTTTGGATCCCAAACAGGATACCGGCGCATGAACGTCAGTTTCAGACCCACGCCACTTGCTCCTGGGCTACGAATGGACCACCACACATCGGTCTCGTTTCACTGCGACAGTCCCAGGGACCCTCTGGATATCAGCTGATTCGTTGATCTCTACGGCAATTATGTGGTTGATTTTTCTGCTGCTGCTCATTAACGGCTTCGAGCGTCTATCGGGAGCTGAACATGGAACGCTGTGCACCTCGATGGCCTGCTTCACCCTGAACATGGAGAGGGTGAACTTTGAGAAGGCCCAACAGAACTGCGTTCACAACGGAGGTGATCTGATGACGCTCAGGGACGGACGAGAGGAGGAAGCGTTGCTCTCGCTCTTCTCGCTGATCCGAAGTCAGCGTCAGGACAGGGGCCTGAAGTTTTGGATTGGACTGAAACTGCATAAACAGGACTGCGTGATCTCTAACAAGACTCTCAAAGGGTTTAAATGGGTGTCCGGGGAGGAAGACTCTCACTACTCCAACTGGAAAAAACAGCCCATCCCCACATGCACAGAGAGATGTGTGAAGGTCGATCACACCTTTTCAGGTCCGAATCAGCTGAAATGGACGGCCGAATCTTGTAAAAAGAAGGCTTTTTATGCATGTAGGTTTTCTTTTAAGGGGATGTGCAAACCTTTGGCTCTGCTGGGTCCTGGACACAAATACATAGTACCCTTCTCACAAAACCCACAGAAAAGTGAACTGAAATTATTCCCCATCGGGACGTATGTCATTATTCCATGTGCTACCCAGGAGTCTGCCTACTCTGTCTGCATGGGTTCGGACCGCACGTACAGCTGGAATAACCCGGGCCCCTTCTGCAAAACAGGAAAGCCAAGATGTGCAATCAACAACGGCGGATGTGAACATTCGTGCCATCAGGACACAGATGACATCCGATGCTCCTGCAACGAAGGTTCTGACCTGGAGGAGGACGGACTCACCTGCAGGATGAAAGACGTGTGCGGTCCCGACACCTGCGAGCACGAGTGTGTGATGAGAGAGTCGGGTTACGCCTGCAAATGTCCCACGGGCCTCGAACTGAGTGAAAACCAGCGCGACTGCTCTGACGTTGATGAGTGCCAATCAGAGGCCTGTGAAGATCACGTGTGCGTAAATACACACGGCAGTTACACGTGTGCGTGTAAGGACGGCTACGAAATGGTGGACGGTAAATGCAGCGACGTCGACGAGTGCGCACAATCGAAATGCCAGCAAAACTGCTTGAACAGCATCGGCTCCTTCTCCTGCTCCTGCGACGAGGGCTTCACTTTATCCGGAGATGAGCTCACATGTGTCGACGTCGATGAATGTGTCGGTAATCTCTGTTTCGCCGAGTTGGTCTGCGTCAACACCGCGGGCAGCTTCACGTGCACCGACCGTCGATCCGTCCACCTCGACGGATCGACCGACGCTCCGCACGTGACCGTCACGTCGGACGCCTCGTCGGACGACCCGATCGCCGGGGAAACGCAGGAGAACCTCACCGAGTCTCAAACAGGAACCGCGGTGGAACTCCAGCACCAGTCGCCCCACACGGACGCTCCGCCTCCGGATCTGGTGAACGGCACGCACGGCGATCACCACAGCAACATGTCCTTGAATGTTGCCAAGACGGCCAACTCCAGGGTGATAATCTGCGTCCTGGGTTCGGTCGTCCCGCTGCTCGTGTTGGTCGCCGTGACGCTGTTCATCGCAATCTTTCGATGCAGTCGCTCCAAAAAAGAAGCGAAGAAGAACACCACTACGGACGGCTACTGCTGGGTGTCCTCTGGTCTGGATCCACGTTTAGAGAAACTGTACGAGTCAATCCTGACTGATGACCTATGACCTTATAGTGGCAGTGGATCATTAACGTTTATTTATGTAATTTATATTCATGCAACTTCTTTTTGTCAGGATTTATGCTGTTATCAAATAATTACATATCAAATCAGACAATACACATCCAGAGTAGAACATAATGAGAACAAAAAACTGTAAGTGCAAATATATGCTGGTGCAGGCGATGTAAAAAATCCTGTCAGGAAGAGGATGTGAGGGCCTCCGGGTGGAGGTCCGATTGTTTGAGCTGGGTGGTGCCGGTTATTTTACTGACATGCTTAATAATCCAAGATCATGTAAGTATGTTTTTAACAGAGAGAAAGCTGCAGGATGTAACGATGCTAAAAGTTGGCATGTAACGTTAAGATCAGCCAGCTTCTTTTATAATGTGTGTTGCAACAGCAGAAAATATTGAATATTTTCTGCTGTTGCAACAACAGACATGTTGAAACAAAATGTGTAAAGCTGAGATTTTCTGAGTTATCTTTGTCTTTCAATACCACAACTGAAGTAAAAGCAGCAGTACCTGCACTCTCTAAGATACTCCAGTACAAGTAAAAGGCAATTAGAAATACTTTAATATTGGCAATAAAATATACTTTAAGTAGCAAAAACTTGTTAAGAATGGCACCAGTCAGTTTTTACTGTTATTATATGATTAGACCTTTAATCATCACTGATGCATTAACATGTAAGTAGTATTTTGTTGTTGTAACTGGTTGAGGTAGAACTTAATTTGTTATGCAACCAGTAACTATAGCTGTTAAATAAGAGTAGTGGAGTCAAAAAGTAAACTTTCTGTATCTGAAAATTTGTCAAATATTATTACCATAAATTTGAAATATGCAAGGACGTGCCTCCCAGTTTTACTGAAGTTCAGAACTTTAGTAAATGTTCTTTGTTCCCCCCACTGTCACGTAGTTACTAGCTGAGTGGACTTTGGTCCTCTGATTGTGCAGTTGTATATGTGTATACTGTGCATTGATGCATTAAATCAATATCAATATAATTGTGTGTGTGTGTGTGTGTGTGTGTGTGCGTGCGTGCGTGTGCGTGTGTATGTGCGTGCGTGTGCGTGTGTATGTGTGTGCGTGTGTGTGGGCATGTGTGTGCGTGTATGTTTTTCCTCTGGAAAAAAACCGGTCGTCGAGCTTCTTTGTCTGGTTTCCTTCCCACTCATTGTCCTGTGGGACTCGACTCTCCCGGAGATGCCAAAGGCTACAAATTCTCCATAATTGAAGACAACCAGCCTTTAAAGTCTGCTGCACAGCAACATGGCCTGCTTGCTGCTGACAATGTTTGTGCCAGTGAAGGTTATGAGGACAACGATTTTGATGTCAATAATGCTTTTATTGCTGATGAGGACAGGAGTATCCATGAAGCAGCCTAGCACCTGCAGGCCCGTTTGTTCTGGAGGTGACTGCGTGACGGTTAACCGGGACAGAGTGGATTTTAAAGCAGCTCAGGAAGCGTGCCGTGACAGAAACGGAGAACTCCTGACATTTCAGCCTGACACTAATCAGAGTTTGTTTGACATTTTGAGTGAAGAGTTGTTTGGAAACTTCTGGATCGGACTGCGTTTACCAGCCGGCGCCTGCAGCAACCTCTCAGCTCCACTCAGAGGATATGAGTGGACATCTGCTGACATGGACAGGAGCTTTGTTCCTTCGTTCAGCACCTGGAAAGACAGCGTTAAACTCTGCTCTCCACACTGTGCATCACTTTCAAACGATCGAAAGTGGACGGAGAGTCTTTGCTCAGACAAAACTGATGGTTTCCTGTGCAAAACGAAGCACAAAGATGCATGCAGGGCTCAAGCATTATCAGACCCAATGGTTTTCAAAAGCGCTAAAGGCTGCTCGACTGGTCCTTGTGAGCACACATGCAAAGACGTAAAGGAGGGTTACACATGCTCCTGTTTCAGTGGATATATTCCAGACAGCAAAGACCTCAAACGGTGCAAACTGCACTGTGCTGAGCAGAAGTGCCCTGCGGTATGCGAGGCACACACTAACAGCGCCTGCTTCTGTCCCGACGGCTTCCTGGACAATGATGGGGTCTGTGTGGACGTAAATGAGTGTCAGATGGACGGATGTGATCAGGAGTGTCGCAACACTTTTGGGAGTTTCGTGTGTTTCTGTCGAGCTGGATTCGTACTGAAGGATGAGGTGAAATGCATCAAAGCGGAGGACGGTGAAGGTTTGAGGGTCACGACTCCCGTCCTCGTCGGAATGATTACACCAGCCGTAAACAATACTAAGAAGAGTTCCCTTGGGGGGGCGGGCGGTTTTGTCTGGGTTTGGATCGTGCTTGCTGTGGCTGTGATTGTTTCTGTATTTGTAATCAGGCTTTATGTCGTTAAGCGTCAGAGGCAAAGAGAACAAAACTGTAATCAACAGTCGACTGTTCCTGCTCGTGTGGACAATATTGAATGTTAAATGTCCAGAAAGTGCTGACCTGTGGCTGTTTAGGCTTTGGGAGGATTGTGTATTCTGTACGGCTTTAAGTCTGTAATTATTGAGTGTAGGTGATGTGTTTCCAGAGGGAGTGAAGTAGCCTCTTAGTTTTCTTCTGTGCAAAATTAGAGGCATCAGTGAAGAGACGACTTCAATACAAAATTGAATTCATTTGGATAAAAGTATCTGGAAATAAATCCAAGCAGCATTATTGTGGCCTTATTAACTCCTGCTGACACACCCGGACTTCATCCTGTGAGATGCATTGATAAGCTAGACGGAGGAATTCGTTTCCTCCTCGATGAGGACGAAGATGCCTCCACTGCTTTAGGATGATGCTTTCATGTTTCTTGTTTTTACGCTATTGTACGTAGTGCTGCGGGTTATTCCCAAACAAATCAACCTTTTTATTGCAGCGGTGTGTGATGGTGCTGTTTGGCGAACTTCAGTTGTGCAGTTGTGTTCTTATGATGATGGTTTTGTAGGCCGTGACACACTTCCTGATGACAAACCTCCTAAGATCTGTTTTATGAGGTGAGGTTCACATCATGTTTGAATGCTTTTAGTCCCAGTCGTTTCACTGATTGGCGTCCAGGTTTACAAACTCCTGACTCCAGTAAAGTTTCGTTGAACCTCAGGGTTCACATATTTTTTGCACTCTTGGAATGATGTATTCATTATGGATAAGAACAATTCAATAATGTGTGTGTTATTACTTTACATAGATTGTGTTTGTTCATAATTGCAGTCTAGATAAAGATTTTTCATATTTTTTTCATATTCAGCTTGTTGGTTGGCGGTTCTCATTTTATTAGCTGACATTATATTTCATAACTAAAATAATAATCTGAAAAGCAATTATTATGAAAATGTGCACTCTTAAATACTGTTACTATTAAAACAGTATACCTTTTTAAATAAAGCTGAGTTATCACAAAACTTTGATTCCTCAACTTCCTGCTCCTTTAAATATGAATTTATGCAACATTAAGTAAGTGTATTGTTATTTTTATTTTTTTTAATAGAATAAACATTAATATTTGTGAACTGTTTGTGAAATATGAACCTTAAAGATATGACTGATGGTTGTTTTTGTTTTGGGAAACCACACACCAGGGATTTCGTGTGCCATTTTGGGGTTTATTTTATTGTGTCAAAATTCAAATCTGAATTCAGTCTTTAACATCTGCACGCTGTTGTTGCCATTATTCTTTCTCTTAGAGCGCCATCTACTGTCCTTCTGAAAAAACTGCAGAAAAGCTGGGAGTAAGCAGTTACACAACAGTCCCACGTGGCTCCCTGACCTCTTAACAAATCCGTAAAATACTGTTATATATGTTTGCTTCCTATTTCGTCGTGAATGCTTATTTTATGATGAATAATAGTTCATTCCAGTTCTGAGAGATCTTTGGTAAAAAAAAAAAAAAAATAAAAAAAATACCCCCATCCCTCCCCAAAAACAACAACAACAACCATGTTTCCAGACAATACTTTTTTTTTTTTTTATAAAAGATATAGTCAATTATTTACAATTGTGATTGTGTGATTGATGTATTTGGTAAAACGTGATTTTCCAACTACAAAAACACCTTTTTAATTTTTGCATTGTTAAATATTATTATCTGCCTTCAGTTTCGGCTTTAAAATTTCCATTTCACCAGGCGGTGTTTAAAAAAATACTAAAATTAGATATTAGTTGTTTTCTATTGAAAAAAATCTCTATAAAAAGTTATTCATTCTATTCATTTATCTGTTCCTATTTAAAATACATTGTTTAAACATATTTTCGACAATGTGACTTCTTCTTGTCCATAATTAGAGTCCTAAAAACGCTTTAAATCCAAAAGTTTTGATAAATGTTCCTAATTATTGCTGACAAACTACTTTCAGCTACCCTTCTGGAAGGAATAAAATCCTTTAAATACTTCACGGTCCAACACCAAATCCTAAGAAGATTGGAGCACGTTATTATTTCCAGCAAAGCTTCGGTCTGGTTATCTCGTGGTATTAATTATTATTGAGTTCTACTGAAGATAACATGTTAACGAGGACCGTTTTCTTTGGTCTGTTCCACCATCTGACTAAACTGTGAACTTTTCTTTCTTTCATTCACAGATTCAACATGTTGTTTTTGTAGACAGTCAAATCTCTTCTCACCAGAATATATATATATTTTTTTTTATTCAATGTTTAGGCAATAAAGTTAAAAATGAAAGAAAGAGCGGCTTAAAACAAACCGCTGGATGACATCAACAAACCACATGTGCTTGAGGAAAAGATAACCCCTTCATGCTTATAACCAAGTTGTCGACTTGTAAAATGACCCATACAATCCCACTTAAACCCACAGAAATACAGTATATGTCTATTTTCTAACAGAAAAGAGACAAACGAGATAAGACTGTTGTTAAACTGGAATACTTTAATCAGTGATTGATCACCAAGTCTGTGAAGGAACAAACTCCACAAAACATGTGGGTGAAAGATCGGTGGGTTTGCTTTAGAAAAACAAAATTTTACTTGACATCAATTGTTGTGCTGAATGTATTTGCAGCCGAGAACCAAAATATACTGAACAGTAAATGTGTAGTGCAGCAACCAAAGCTGCTGCCTTGGGTGGGTTTGTCCTGAATTTCAGCACATCCGATGTGGGTCGATTTGGATTCAGGTCGGATGATTAATTTGGATCAAATTCCTGCAAAAACCAGGACCAGACCTGTTCTGTTTCTCCAGCTCTCTTATTGTTAGAAAAATTACTCAGAGGCTCGGTTCAAAATCAAACATATCGGACATTTATTCTTGCAAGAAGGAGCAAACCCATGCACCCTCAAAGAGAGGTGTCCAGCAGTGCTCCCCCCAGCAGTGCTCCACGTCACTCCTCCGTAGGGCAGCTTTATACAGTTGACAAACAGTTGACCTTCACCCCCATTCCCTTTGTACCTGCTTTCGTATGGTAATACTGAGTTGGTTGTAGGTCACAAGATAAGGACACGGGGGAGTCGTCAATTAGATGCGGAAAGTAAAACAAAAAGGATGCACTTGCAAATAAGAGAGAGAACAAAAGAGACTTTCCGGAGCCACAATGCAAACAAGAGGAAGAGACAAATCTTTTTTTCCATCACTTATTTTGGTTTATTGCAGGTTTTGTTTGCCAAAAACCACTCAAACTCAATTTCTCAATCACATGTATGTCTCATGCAGGTAGTTATGCACAACAAGCCTGTGTACCGAGTTAAGCTTGGCCCTGCAACCTATTATAGACTGATGTGATCTTTGTTGATGTGCTTTTGAAATTAAATGTGTGTGACTAGGAGAGTGCATTCGGCTGATAAGACTGGGTGGTACAAACCTAACCTGGCTAGCACCGGTTGTAGCTGACATAACCTCACCTCTGCCAGTAGATACTACTCTACAGGCCTTTGTAATCAGCCAATCACAGCAGGAGGAGTTCACTTGTTTGGTTGCCTTGCATGTGTGGCAAACTTCTGAAAAAAATGTTGTTTAATGTATTTATAATTAAACCATTTAGTCTCAGATGTTATAGGTTCTGTCTGCAACTACAAGATTAATACCCCTTCCATTGAGAGAAGTGCTGTGCAATAGGGATTTTTTATTTATTTTAATTTTTTTTTTATCTTTGTTGTATAAAATTGGAACAAAACATTTTCTTAAGTTTTAAAACCTGTTAAATAAATCATGTGTTTCGTCAGCAGCATATCCAACTGCATGATGAAACGGTAGATGATGAAACGTGTGAGGATGTGAGGCCACCGCAGCACGTTTTTAATATGCCCTGAGTACAGACTCACGGGCGACGCTGCCGTCTTCCGCTGAGTAAAATACGCCCTAAAACTTCAAACCTACCAGTAAACGAAACACGTGTTGTCTGATTTACAGATATTAGTGTAGGAATTTGTTTAATATCTATGTGTGAAACTTGTGTGTGATACTTATCCTGGGAGGCAATGTTAGGGTAAAAAAAACACCACTTTTTATTCGTGACGTCTGCAAACGTAATCACGGAAAGGGGGCGGTCTCACGTCACTTCGTCCAATCAGAAAGTAGGCGTCAGTCCGCAGCGGCGTGTCATTGGGTTAAAGTTTCTCCCCCCTGGGCTGCTCATATAAATAATAACATCCGAAATCTGGGCTCGCAGGTGGAGAGGTTACCTGTCGGAGGAGCAGCTCGTTGTCACGCACATTTAAAGCAGCGCCCGAGCCGAGCACCGTGTTGGTTCGCTGTAAGCTCAGAGAAGACGCTCCGGCACGTACAAGCGGCAGCATGTCGGTCGACAGTGTGTTCAGGACCCGGTCTCTCGGCGTGGCCGCCGAGGGTCTTCCCGACCAGTACGCCGACGGCAAAGCGGCGAAAGTGTGGCAGCTGTACATCGGAGACACGCAGAGTAGGACGCAGGAGTACAAAAGCTGGTTGTTGTCTTTGCTGAAAGAGCACGAGGTGCGGAGAGTCCTGGACGTAGCCTGCGGAACAGGGTAACGTCACGCCGCCTCAGCGGTTTCATACCGACACGGTTGAGAGCCGCTGCAGTTCTGGCTCGCCAAACTCCATTACAAAATTGTGCAATTTAAAGCATTCCCGCGAATGTCAGCAAACATTACGTGCCTAAGCCAAATTCTCATTCATGTATTATGTTTCCGCGACAACATTTTTAATTCGGCTTTATTAAATATCAGAGAACACATCGTTTTAGAAAATGCTGCTTTAGCTTTGTCCACGTCTTTCATGAGTGTATGACAAACTGAACTATACTTCCAATTATACACGATCAGGTGTGCAGTCGTTTAATCGAGTTATGAAACGTGCTGATAAATGTTGGCCTCATAATTACCTTCCAGGTTTTATAAATAGGTGTGATCAGTGTGTAAGAACAAAATCATGTTACTGCATTTCAAAGAAATCAATTACAGGCTTGTGCTTTGTCATATTTTAATCTCTGCGTTTTGATAAAGCTTTAAGACAAAAGGATTTAAAAGTTCATAAATGTGATCACTTTGTTCAGATCATTCATTATGTAAACTCTTTTTTTTTTTTTTAAATGCCTGTTTTGTTCCTTAATAAGTTAGATTATCTTCACACATTAATCAGTTTGACTTTTGTGGAATTTCAACTCGCTGACCCTTTTAACTCTGGACAAAATCCGGATTAGGCTACAGAATAATGAATGAAAGTGCAGAGTTGCACCTGCTACTGTGCCACTTCCTGTCTCCAGCACTGGTCTGATCTGGGGGGAATAAAGGGGGGAGGGGGGCATAGTGGGTTTGCAAATGCTGATTTAACGTGATTTCATGTTACAACGAAGAAGGTCTCATGCAGCTGAAAACAAAAGCTCCGTGTGCACTTTCCAATCAGCAGAGGGCCACTGAGCAGGAGAGGTGCCTGTTTGAAGAGCTGCTGAATATCACCTGTGTGGGATGTGAGACTAAAGGGTTCAGAGGTTGCTGAGCCGGTGTTGGGTTGCAGGGAGTTCTGACCGGTTCCCTGCAGTCTGTTTACCCCCTCCGATAGTCAGTCTGTGCTCTGGGACAGCAGCAAGGCCACTGGCTGAACTTAACATACCCAAAGCTGTTGCCTCGCCCCTCAGTTCCCGTTTTTTTGTCTTGGAGAAATTACTCATCAGATGCAATATAGCTATTTATTTCATTACTTAATGACCATGGTATTTCTTTATTCACCTAAAATCAGCCATTTCCTTTTGGCTGATAAATCTCACAGATCTTAATAGTCATTAGGTCAACGCTGCAGTCATTCACATCTCTGAGGTAAACATCGTGAAGCTCCGTATCTCAGAGCGCAGGCTGGTGTCGATGTCTCCGTGCGATCAGGAGTGAACCAGCGCGCTGACCTCGCTCCATAGTAGTGTCACGGCTGTCTGGGGCGACGCAAGCATGCTCGTCCTGGAATGAGGTTACAAACGGCACCAACGCTATTTCTGACAGTCCGAATGTGTTTGCGTGTTTTTCCGCTGCTCTTGTCATCAGAGTTCCTGGCGTCATATGCAAGAAGCTGCATGCCGTGTTTGTCAGTTCCATGAATGGCGGATGAATCACCTCCGGGGGATCTCTAGATGGATGATTTATTTTTTTGCTTTGCAGGTGAACCAGAACATGAAAACGGACTCTGTGCGAAACATCAGGTTTTCTAATTAAAGAGTTGCATCACAGTTGTTGTTAATGATTGCAGTGTGCTACGTTTTTCAGGTCATTCTCCATTAAATCCTGCTTCTGTGTTGTGTTGGTGCTGTGATTGCCATCTGAATCTGCTGCGCTTCAATTTTGCTTATCAATAAACCCATAACTAGGTTGGAAAGCATTTCTTTCTTTTTTTTTTCATTGTCATTTTGACACTTAAAGAAGAATCCAAAGAAAACTCCTCAGCGTCAGTTCTTCTGTTAGTGTTTATCCTGCGAGGAGCTTCTGCTATCACATAAATCAACCATGTCATGACAGTGTGAATTAGCCACTAATAATGACTCCTGTGAATACAGTCTTACTCACACGTGGTCGAACTGGTTTGATCTGGAAGGGTGGTGACAGAATAAACGCTCAACAAAGGGAACGATCCTTGTTCATATATTTTAAAGTAAAGAAAACAAAGTGGTAGTCACCTCTGGTCTACATTGAGAAATGCTTGTTTCCCTCGTAAAACAAAATAGAGTGTTAGCAGCAGAATTGTGAGGTTAGCTGATGTTTTATGTATTGACAGAGCACATGTTTTTTTTTGTTTTGTAGAGTGGACTCCATCATGCTGGTGGAGGAGGGCTTTAATATGATGAGCGTGGACGCCAGCGACAAAATGCTCAAGTATGCACTGAAGTCGAGATGGGAGAGAAGAAAAGAACCAGCTTTTGACCAATGGGGTGCGTTTCTAACTCGGTGCTTTGGTGTGTATGCTCAGTGTATCTTCAGGTCACCTCTTCATGTTGTTCTTTTCTTCCTCATCCTCAGTGATTGAAGAGGCCAACTGGCTGACATTACAAGAAGACATTCAGAAACCAGGAGCCGGCTTCGATGCCGTTATCTGCCTCGGCAACTCATTCGCCCATTTACCAGACTTTAAAGGTACGTGAAGGAGGAAGGCAGCGAGCGTCATCGTTGTTTTCACTCTTTTTTTCATGGTAATATCTATCTAAAGATGAACATTTTGTCTGGACTTGACAAGTTTAAAAGTTCCAGAGTTACTTAGTACTCAGCCAGAAAAGCTTGGTTTCACTTCCCGGTCTGGGGACAGCACCTCTGATCACACCCAGCGATGATGTCACAGCGTACTGACTCACCCTGGAGTCGCTGCAGCAGGGCGAGGAGCTGTGTGTCGAGTCTTTTCACGATCTAACAGGATTTACATGACACTTATCTGCAGTGCATTTCTGACTCGTATCTGTAATATCTCTGATAATATTTGAAATGTTTTGAATTATATTGTATTTATATAATTATATAATTTAAAGAGGTCTAGAAAGTTGTTATCGATATGTTGTGTTTTTATGTTCAGGATTACAAATGTCACTAGTCCGAAGTATTATATGATGTTTATGTGACATGCAATCCAAACGTTCAGCGACTGCTCCTGTTGCATGCAAGCGCAGCGCAGCGCAGCGCAGCAGAGGGAAGCTACGACCGGAGTGTGGAAATATTCCAGGTCAACATGTGTTACACACGTTTTTGTGACCACCGGTTCAGGCGTATCTGTAACTTCTCCGTGGACATAAACGGTGAATCTGCAGCAAACATTGTGTCGAACTCTGGAAATCAACAACTGAGATCCTTGAAAAGCTTCTGGTAGCCTCTGGCCATGAAGCAATGGGCTCGGAGAGGTGTTTGGGGGGCATTTGTGTTTCAATAGGACAGAACTTACCGGATGGCTCCCTGACACGTTTTTCTGTTTCCCAAAAATTTGACGCAAACGTTGACGTGTGCTCAAGTTTCAGATCCACGGTGAAACCGCGGATGTGCCGCGATCAGGGGGCAGAAAAACGTGTGATTCGGGTGCTGCTGTTGATCATACTTGTGAATGTTACAGCTTCCTCCTGCTCCGTGCACATCAAGGCACCGTTCACTCTTCATGCACAACAGGCGCTTTTTGCCCCACGTATGGGACTGGTGCTGCAGTATCTCAAGCCAAAGAGAATCTGTCCTTACATTGATGCCAACTATATTTTTAAATCCAGTGTTGAGCTGACAAAATTCCCCTGATGACCGCTCTGTTAAATGCACACAATCCTGCCGTTGTTCTCAGGGGACCAGAGTGACCAAAAGTTGGCCCTTCAGAACATCGCCAGTATGGTCAGACCAGGTGGGATCCTCATCATTGACCACCGTAACTACGACTACATCCTGGAAACCGGCCGGGCGCCACAAGGCAAGAACATCTACTACAAGGTACATTTTATTTTAAATCACCTCAGTCCTCGTTTGGCATCAGCGTACGTCTACAACGTATTTAAATCCGTTGGTAACAGGTTGTTTTTTTCAGGAGTTCCATCTTTTTGTCCGGATGTTCATTTCATAAGCCATCGAGCTCCATTTCATGTTTCCAGGATTCTGATTTATCATGAACAGCATGCAACAATGAAGATGACAGTCGGTGTAATGGGAGCTGACTGTTGTGACCCGTCTGCTCGCTCGTTTATTTGTATGTTGTTGTTTTTAGATGTAAACAGAAACTTCTTCATCATCATTGTGGTTCCAGTTACAGACACATTACTGTCGGCAGTTGTGGACTTCATATCATTTATACCATAGCATGTACCGGCATGCACGTTTTAGTTCACCCTCAATCAGCCGACCACCACATGCAGCTCGTACTCACCGACCGCCGCTGCTTTTTCTGTCCGGAGATTATTCCAGTAAAGGTTATTGAGACAAGATGTCTGTGTCCTTAAAGGTGAGAAGAAAAGTGAGAGAGTCTTGTTGTGCAGCCATAAAGCTGAAACTGAACGACGGGCTACTTGTTTTATTGGTCTATTTCATTTGATTTATTTGTTACTTGAGTGTAAACAGGTAAACGTCTTATGATGCCTGGAGAATCGCTGACATTAGTCATATTTTTTGTTTGGCCTTTATTTTTGCATTGACAGAATTTCATGCCTTAATTAAATGACATGCGTGTTATTTCATACATGTCCTTTGTTGCCTTTGCTGCTAAAATCCCAAACCTGAGCTACATACTGAATTTTGAATTTGTAATGTTTTGTCTCTACTTTTACAGTCTGTGGGAAATAGCAGGAATCTATTGGTGCAGTGTTACCAAAAGTAGTCGTTTTTTTCTTTCGACCATTTTCAATATGTGGTTGTCATTATTTATTTAGGATGTTTTGCAGCCTGTGAAATTGTACATTTTGTACAGTTTGGAAAGAAAAACACTTTGTATGCTTGTAATAGACGATTCAAAGACATCAGCGTGAGTGGAACAAAAAAAAGAGAAGCCTCTTTTTAATC
This sequence comes from Brachyistius frenatus, assembly GCF_029030835.1. Classification (NCBI taxonomy): domain Eukaryota; kingdom Metazoa; phylum Chordata; class Actinopteri; family Embiotocidae; genus Brachyistius; species Brachyistius frenatus. The sequence continues at coordinate 73,386 of NW_027211133.1, forward strand.
TTAACTTTCTGCACAGTGTGGTACTTCAGTGCTTTTGTGAAAAGTTGGAGGACAGACAGTTTTGTTTGTGAACGGTTTATTTACCCCATCCCTAGCAGCAGCTGAGTTTAAGACCTAAATCTCTCTGCAGAGCCTGCAGGATATTGTGAGATTTTCACTGAAACTAGCACCGGAAAAACAGACGGAAATGTGCATGAAATTGTTCTTTTTTTCAAACTATCTTGGCAAATAGGGAGAAAAATGGATGAAGTCAGAAATACGAAGTAGAAACCACTTTGGGAAAATGGAATAAATGACAATGACAGGAAATAGTAGGTATAAATTAGACATTTTCTTTTTCTTGTCTTCTCTTTCTTACCTTTGTTTGTCTGTTTAATTCAACTTTGCGCTCAGACATCGTCATTCTTGCATTTTGTTATGAAGCCTGAAAAAAGCTCATATATGAAATATAATGAATACACAACAGCAGGTGCCAACTGCAGTGATCCATATTATTTTCCTTTAAAAAAAACTTCCATATTCTTCCATCCAACCAAAGTAAGAAGTCTCCAGCTGGAAGGCCTCAATATAAGTACAGAGTCAACAGTCGCGTGTCAGAGAAAATCCATTTCTGATACCTCTGTAATCCCAGAGTCTGTTTCCCTGGTCCAACTGTGTCCCCCCGACACCAGAGCAACTTCCTTGTTCTGTTCAGTCACTACTTATCAGGCTTCGTTTGGATGTTACTGAAGAGATGGATAAATGTGTGTGTGTTTCAGAGCGACCTAACTCAGGACATCTCCACCTCGGTGCTGTGGGTCAACAATAAGCCACATATGATCACTCTGGACTACACTATTGGCGTCCCGCAGGCCACCCTACACGATCTCCCTGAAGTCAGGTAGGCGCAGCTCCTCTGCAAATTATTACTTATTATGGTTCATGTAATTTTCTGTCTTTTGATGTATTGATTGTCAGTTACATTACTGATCAGTACATCAGTACATCCAGGCATGTGTTAAGTTTTCAACAACAAAAAAAGGCCCGAGAAGGTTTCTATAACACTTCAGATGTGATTTTTAAAGGTTTTGAATGTTGTTGCTACATAAACTGTAGCATTAGTTCCTTGGAGGCGTTTTCTTCAGAGTTCAGTGCACATTTTTGCGCTTCATAACGTTTGTCTCTCAGTCTGGGTTGTTGTTGTTTTTTTTCACTCTGTGTGAATTCCTTATCGTCAAGGTCGAGGGACTCCATCCGCAGATATGTTAGACACAATAATGGCTATTCAAAAACTAAACCACATCCCTGTGCGCTCTACTTGTCTTCTCCAGTAAATTCCGTCTGTCGTACTACCCTCACTGCCTGAAGAGCTTTAAAGGGCTGCTGACCGAGGCCTTCAGCGGCAAAATGCAGCACAGTGTCTACGGAGACTTCAAGACGTACGTCGAGGGTCAGAGCCAGGCTCCATGCTACTTCATCCACGTCTGCAAGAAGACTGCCTAAGAGACCTACCTTCACACACACACACACACACACACACACACACACACACACACACACACACACACACACACACGCTCAAATGTGCTGTGTCCTGATTTTGTTTTTGTTTTTTTTCTCGTTTCCATTTCCTCCCAACCTCTCGCCTGTTCAAGCTTTGAACATGTTTGAGAATGGTGCTGTACGTCAGTGATATTCCCCATGATGGAAGAGTTGCTATGAGGTTCAAAGATATATTCTTACATAATTGTATTTTCTAAGTGTACCACATTGGTCTTAAACACAATCACGGTAGCCTTTCTTTTTTTTAATGTATTTTAAAGCTGGAAAAAGAAAGTTGAGCTGATCTCATTCTGGCCTACTGCGCAACATGACGCCAGATTGAATATTTATATATTATATTCACTTAATTTGCCTCTCTTCTATGAGGGCCCCCCCCTGCTATATTTTGTTCAATGGTAATCATGTACAGGCTTTGATGTCATTTAAATAAACCCAGCGAACAGCCAGTGAATCCTGTGAACCACACGGACTCCTTCAAACGCCTGCTTTACCTGCTTCAAGTGTAACACGGGAAAAAAATAAGGAAACACTTACCTGCCAGTCAAATTAAGAGTCCTTTACCTTGAAGTATTCTTGACCAACTCACTAAATCCCTATCAGCTCCAGAGCCACATGACCTCTGACCCCTCTAAAGCTAGGGAACAAACAAAAGATTTTCCTTGAAAGTCTTGTCAAAACTTTTTTAGTTTTGAGCGGACTTTGCCTTTACCGTCATAATTTAATATTTTTCATGGCGCTCGAATTTCTCCTTTTTTGTAGTACAATTAAGTTTGCTTTGTTTAAACCAGCAGAGAGCCTTTAAATTATGTGGTAATAACCGCTATTGAAACTACAACAGACCAGAAGGTGACAATTAAAACTCACCAACGAAACAATTTCAGGAATACATAAAAAGCCACCGACTCAAAGCAAACAGAAACAATAACAATATTACTGAATACCCAAAACGCTTTAAAAATGTGTTATCAACCAAAGTTGTTCAAAAAGCGTTTTCCTCAAATGTGTTGTTTGGAAAACTGCCTCAAATTATTGAGTTTACCCAAATAATGAGGGGAACACGATGGAAGCGTAACGTACTGGGCTGTTATCCAGGTCAAAATACATTTTGCTGTGATACCAAATAAATAATGTAGTTTTCACTTAAATGAGAAGAAGATTTACCAGAGAACTCGAATATGATCACGATCTCTGCTTTTTGCTGACACAGGAATGCATGGTGCATTTCAATGTCGTGTCTCTTGTAGAACAAAACGTACGTTGCCCTTTAGTTTGTGATTAATTTGAGGTCAACAGTGGGTTCAGAAAGTTGTAAGAATCGCTGAATGTTTGAGTGCATTTGGAAAGTTATTTAGAGATGAAATTATTTCACAAGTCTTATTATGTTGCCAATTCTTCTAAGAAAAAGAACAAAACATTTTATGAAGTTTATTGCTAATATGACTATTGAAATTATTTTCCTTGAAATAAAAAAATGTGAAATTATTAGCCTTATTGTCTCGTGTTGTGTACGCTGCCATGGCAGGTGTAATAGTATGATGTTAACTATCAGTGTAGCACATTAACATGCAAATATGACCTAACTAGCACTAATTACAAAGTATAGAAGAGGTTAATGGGGATATAAATAGTTTTACAACTAATTCAAGTATTGGAATTGAAATGTTGACCAGATGATGGCGCTAAATAAAAAGTCAGGTTCTTACCAAAATGATTGCAATTCATCCTGCAGAAAACATTAATGTCTGAACCAAATTTAATGCCAATCCATCCAATAGCTGTTGACTAATTTCACTTTTCCATATCAGTATGAAGCATCTTCTGGGCACCACAAATATCTGCCAAAGTTCATTTCATGGATTTCAGTAGTTTGGACATTTCACATAAAACCACAATCTCATGGGAGTCGGGGAGGAAAAGTCAGAGGGGGTCAACAAAGTCATCAGGGTACATCTTCTGGAGACCATGAGTGTATGTAGCATGTCTGATGGGAATCAATAAAACTGACATTGACATTTAACATCCTAACCTCATGCTGGAGATCTGCTGTGTTGTGTCATGTTGTGCACAAGACTAATTTTAGACTACTACTGTAAGTATTTAGGAAGTTAACATCACAGAACAGAAGGAAGTGTGTCATTAGTCCACTGAGTCTGTATGTCTGTTTTTCTTGAATTACTGGGATTTGATTATTTTGATTAAAATTGGATTTACAAAACACAAGTAAAAAGCCTGTGTCAGGGTTTTCTGTTCACCTCATAGACGTAGCCGTGAGTGGGCCGAGGTGGGCCTATCCGTAGGTACGCCATGACTGTATTGCTGCTGTTTTGAATTCTGACTGTTAGTTTTACTTTGTGACATGATGCCTCATCCGGCTGAAAGTAGTGAATGGAAGCATCACGGTCCACCTTTTGTGGTGTAAATGTTTTTGAGAAGTGGCAGCTGAGGAAACATTTGTTGTCTCGGCAAACATTTGTGTTTCAGTGGTTTTGGTGGGTGGAACAAATATGTCGCATGCGAGGATTCACACAGCGCCTCGCATCACTGGTTAACTAGAAGATACACAGTCGAACTGTGTAAGAAAGCAACAAGAAATGATGAGAGAAAATGAACGGCATTGAACTGTATTGTGTTATTGGAGAATGCACAATTTAGCGTGTGGCGAAATATGAAGATTTGAACGTGCACATCAATGCAGTCTTCTTCATTTTGAGAACCAGGATTTTTATTAGATCGTGCCAAAGTCAGACAAAAACTGTCAAACAGAAATATTATTCCATCAAAATCAGATACCAGTCGCTAGTTACTGTGCTAAATACAGGTTGGACACAAGAGGGCAGCATTTCATTATATGTAACTATTCAAATACATTCTGAATCCCACATGTGATCCAGTAGCTCCACATTTGCACATTCAGACAGGCCCCATTCAGTTTTGACAGTGGTTATGTTATTATGTTTCATATGCTGCCTTAATTACCTCTATTAGCCTTTTTGTCTGCTTGGTATTGGTTATTATTCTCCCTTACGTTTTGCATTACTGCTCATTGTTGTTTAGTATTCATTTGTACTTACTAACCTCCTGGATCATTTCCTTCAAGATTAATAAAAGAAAAAAAAGGTTTATTTGATGAGGACAAATCTTCATTTGTAGACTTTTGCTATTGGTCTTTCTGCATGATAAATTTTATAGCTATGTATACTGTTGTGAATCTTTAGCTGAGCAAGTTTTGCGTGTCTCATTTAATTGTAACGCCGCTGGTCTGGTCTCAATTATTTTTATTGTGAAACGGATGTCTTTCTTTTTTTCTTGTGGAAGGTTGAAACCTATAAAGACGAAGTGTACTTCAGTCCAACTCGCTTCTCTCTTTCGAGATCCCACGGCAGCAAATGCAAAGAATACTATAAAGTTGTTGCAGCATGTAGGTGTTTGACCGTCTGGTACCTTGACGGTGAGTGACATTTCCTCTCGCTGTGTGTTTGACCTCTGACCCCAAACTTGTTCAACCTCCCTCGAGCACCTCTTCCCCAGAGAGCCCGTAGCTCCTCTCATCTCACGTCTCCGAGGCGTGCTATCAGACTTTGTGGTAGACGGCCGTGCGAGGAGCTGATACACAAACCAGATGCGAGAACCGCTTGCCAGATGTGGCTGCTCTGCTTTGCTTTGCTCTAGTTAGGGGAGTCAAAGTGGTCAACCATGAATGGATTTACTGGGGAGGATCGCTTTCACAGCACAGTCATTGGCCAAATCCAACAAAAGCAGAGGGAGCTGAGAGAGACGCATTGGCTGGAGAGAAGGAGATGAGTTATTATGATGAATAATGATTATAACCGAGGGCCTTTAAAGGAGAAAAAGAAAATGGGTGAATTTCAGTATTTATGCTCTTGTTTAGAAGTTATTGAGTTGAAGAGGAAATAATCTTTCTGGAGATTATTTTGGAGGCATTATTGGAAGAGTGTGTCCGTACGCCTCCTCACTGAAGTGTAGTTTGTGACAAGGAAGGTTAAGAACTCCCATCGTCAACATGTCCCTTCAGAAACATATTTGCTGTATGCAGCTGTTAGTTCGGTCATATCCAGAGAAAAAAAAAAATCCTCTCCTGCACAGAAAAGTGAAGCAACAGCAGTTTGTTTGGAGTTAATCTTCTGTAACCAGACTTGCATCTCGTAAAACACACGAAGTTCTGGGCGAATTCAAGCATAGTTTTTGGTTTCAGGGACACAATGAGTTGTTATACTTCCAACCCATAATATTACACTATGGAGAAATTGTTTGGACCAAAGAAGACATAAAACAAAATGTACATTGTCTAGCTGTGCGTTTTGTCAAACTTCCAACTAATCACTGCCTCAGGATTTCAAAGATGTCATCCAGATTTTCCTAGATGTATTTTTTTTTTTTTTTTACTTATATCAACTATCAGTTGTTGTTTCAGGATATTTGCAGGTTAATCTGCAAAACTTTCATGGAGCAAACCTGTTGGTCGGCCCACCTGAACCATGACTGACTGAAGTGCACAACCCTGCACGGTAATCTATTGGAACTTTTAGTATTTAGTATGGACACACACTCATTCAAGGTTTTTTATCTATATTTTTACTATTTTCTACTTTGTTTGTAGAACAGAACTGAAGACTTGAAAACTTCGGAACCAGCTATTATAACCAGCTATTATACCAAAGCATGTAATCCACCTGTCGGCCCTTTAGAGGGCAGCGTGTCGGTGTTTGAAAAGGAGACACCCATCATGTGACAAAGGTCATGTGACAGCTGACTTTACCCCCAGACTCGAGTTCAAATCTGCAAGAAAACATGTTTTAAGACCATGACATTGACACGCTGTCCTCTGGTGGACTGATGAGTGTATTACATGCTGTGGCGCGATACCTTCATAATGCTTTTGAACCCGTCATTATTGTTGACATACAATTACTATAATTACTATAATTACTTTAAGAGATGAAATCAAAGTGAAAGTTTCTTCAAGTGCAGTCACAAAAACCATCGTCTGCTACGATGATATGTTGGCGTGGGAGTGACATTTGGCAGCAACGTGACGTCCTGTCTACTTTGGGCTTATTGCGATGGTCACTGGTCCCTAAACACACCTCCAGGCTCTGAAGAAGGGAGATGAAGCGCCGGATCGGATGACCCGGCCTCCACGATCACCAGACCTAAACCTAACTGAGGTGGTCAGGGATGAGTTGGACCACAGGGTGAAGCAACAGCAGCCAACAAGTGCTCAGCATGTGTGAACTATAGTCCAGGTGACAACCTCATGAAGCTGTTTGAGAGAATCAAGAGAAACTGTGAAACTGTTATCAAGGCGGCAAAAGGTGACAATTTGAATTGCAGAATGTAATATTTCGAATATTTCGTTTTTTTGTCTTCTACATTATCCCATAAATTTTAAAGTTTTGACATAAAAAATTGGGGGAAAAAAACCAATGTGTAGGTGTTTCCAAACATTTGACTGATGCTTTACAGAAAAAAATCTGACGCGTGAAAACACTAAAGACAGAAGCCGACTTCAGAGCTGTAATTTTGAGGACTTTCTTAAAATGGATGAGGACATTAGAAGGCAAGAAGAAAAGGTGATAAAAACACACTTTTACAGCTTTGCCAACAAAGTCGTCCAAGAAAAACTTGTGAGGAGAACAAAGCAGGCAAGTTAAGATGTGAAACCGCCGAAGTGAGAGTGGAAAAAGATGCAGGAGGAATCCAGAGGTGCTGAAAGAGGAAAAAGCTGAGAAGGAGAGGGGAGGGAAAAGTCAGACAGTATCTAACTGGCTTCCACTGTGAGATGCCAGATTATGATTTTCCAGATGTAAGAGGAAGGGGGGAGGAAAAGGAAGGGGCAAAATTCCTGACGTTTATTTTTTACACCTCTTTTTTTTCCTTTACAAGGCTGCTCAAAGAGCGAGTTAAGTGCCATAAAACGCCACAGCGAGGTGAATGCTTTGATGGCCTCTATTAGCCTCAAGGCCCTTATAGAAACAATAGAAAAGATAAAAGCGTGTCGAGCTTGATGACTCTATAAACTCACTGAACTGCTTTCTGTCTCCTCCACCTCTCCCCTCTTCTCACATCTCCCTCCCACATCACTGATCGTTGGCTTTCCAGTGCGCATGAGAAATGATGTTTGTGTGTGTGTCATGTGATTCCTTAGAGCGGCTCTCATTTTTCAATCCCTTGTGTGTGTTTGTGTGTGTGTGTGTGTGTGTGTGTGTGTGTGTGTGTGTGTGTGTGTGTGTGTGTGTGTGTGTGTGTGTGTGTGTGTGTGTGTGTGTGTGGAGGCAGAGGAGCAACACTAAGGAGTCCCAGCTGTCTCTTTCCCAGCTGCCCCTGCTTGACTCCCAATAAGAGAAGTGACCACGGTGACCACAGTTTGTGTTAACTTTGTTGTATATTCTTAAACAGGGATTCATTTGTGTGTACGTGCGCTTACCATGATGTGTCATTTGTACGTAATGTCAGTGAGACTGCGCAACAGCGTTGTCTTGAAATCCCTGGTCATTACCAGCCAAGTCGAAAGTCTGTAAGCATTTATAAAGTCGTTATAATAAAAGATTGGGTCACACCAAAAACTCTACAGCAGCTCTGGGATTTTCCAGCCCTCCACTCGGCCGGTGCCAAGTCACTGTTTGGACAGAGAAGGCTGGAGATACTGAATGCCTTGTCTAGTGTTACGCAGGGGAATAGCCTAATCCAGACTGGGCCCATTCTTTCCCACGTGAATGGTGTGTGTTTGTGTGTGTGTGTGTGTGTGTGTGTGTGTGTGTGTGTGTGTGTGTGTGTGTGTGTGTGTGTGTGTGTGTGTGTGTGTGTGTGTGTGTGTGTGCGCGGGGTGGTAAGAGAATCAAGAAACAGACAACATCCTCCCGCTGCGCAGATAGAGTCTGACAAAGAATAAAACCTGGCAAGTGAAGGAAGCCCACTGGCTGGAGGCCAGACACCGGACAATGCTGAGCTTGTTTTGTGAGTCCGAAAACAAATAAGACACAAACGCACACGTAGATGAACACATACTGGAAATCAACGTGGATTATTTATGACAAAAGGATTGCACGAGTGCAAAACAAATTGTAGCTGTAATCAATCTCTGAGGCAAGATTGAAAAACACAGACGTAGATTTGTAAGTGCAGTTTAGGTGTTGATTTTATTCTTGCAAGAAATTTCTCTAATGTTTTTCTCCTGATGTAACAGGAATCAAAAGAACATCCCTAAATGGTTAGGTTGTGGGTTTTTTTGGACACTTGAAGATTTTTGGTCCCTCTGGCTCGCTGTTTTAGACCATTCAATTTGTAATAATAAAAGTGCCAAATTTCAGCTTTAATTTGTAGGCTTATGCAGATTTTAACAGATAACCTTTTACCCACAAAGTGCCCCAATTGCAGCAGTTCAAAAGTAATTGGACACTTAATTACAAAATATTTATTTGGTAGCCTCTTTTGTTTTTATCATATTTTAGACGACATGCTATAGTATGACTTTTTATCATATTTTAGACGACATGCTATAGTATGACTTTTTGATCATATTTTAGACGACATGCTATAGTATGACTTTTTGATCATATTTTAGACGACATGCTATAGTATGACTTTTTGATCATATTTTAGACGACATGCTATAGTATGACTTTTTGATCATATTTTAGACGACATGCTATAGTATGACTTTTTGATCATATTTTAGACGACATGCTATAGTATGACTTTTTTGTCATATTTTAGACGACATGCTATAGTATGACTTTTTGATCATATTTTAGAGGACATGCTATAGTATGACTTTTTGATCATATTTTAGACGACATGCTATAGTATGACTTTTTGATCATATTTTAGACGACATGCTATAGTATGACTTTTTGATCATATTTTAGACGACATGCTATAGTATGACTTTTTGATCATATTTTAGACGACATGCTATAGTATGACTTTTTGATCATATTTTAGACGACATGCTATAGTATGACTTTTTGGTCATATTTTAGACGACATGCTATAGTATGACTTTTTGATCATATTTTAGACGACATGCTATAGTATGACTTTTTGATCATATTTTAGACGACATGCTATAGTATGACTTTTTGATCATATTTTAGACGACATGCTATAGTATGACTTTTTGATCATATTTTAGACGACATGCTATAGTATGACTTTTTGGTCATATTTTAGACGACATGCTATAGTATGACTTTTTGATCATATTTTAGACGACATGCTATAGTATGACTTTTTGATCATATTTTAGACGACATGCTATAGTATGACTTTTTGATCATATTTTAGACGACATGCTATAGTATGACTTTTTGATCATATTTTAGACGACATGCTATAGTATGACTTTTTGATCATATTTTAGAGGACATGCTATAGTATGACTTTTTGATCATATTTTAGACGACATGCTATAGTATGACTTTTTGATCATATTTTAGACGACATGCTATAGTATGACTTTTTGGTCATATTTTAGACGACATGCTATAGTATGACTTTTTTTCATATTTTAGACGACATGCTATAGTATGACTTTTTGGTCATATTTTAGACGACATGCTATAGTATGACTTTTTGATCATATTTTAGACGACATGCTATAGTATGACTTTTTGACCATATTTTAGACGACATGCTATAGTATGACTTTTTGGTCATATTTTAGACGACATGCTATAGTATGACTTTTTGATCATATTTTAGACGACATGCTATAGTATGACTTTTTGATCATATTTTAGACGACATGCTATAGTATGACTTTTTGATCATATTTTAGACGACATGCTATAGTATGACTTTTTTCATATTTTAGACGACATGCT